>NW_022103899.1:13024797-13059034 GCF_000313985.2 Echinops telfairi
GCTGATTTGATGGAAGGGGATTCCCCTTCCACACAAGGCCTCTCTCCATCCCTCCTCTCCACATCCATGTCCACAGATCCAGATCCTCATCTGTCTCAAGGTATGAGCCATACTGTAGTTGTTGAAAACTTTTTAAATGTTGTGTTTCTTACTTAAATTATATTATTTAACTCTGAGCTTATTTACTTTGAAATTTCTGTGTAATGTTTTGTATCAAAAGGCAAGGTTGGGGTAAAACGTGTTGGTCAAGAATGGACTAATCCATTTTCAGTTATTTCTTATGGGAAAAATTGATTCAGAACTCGACTGCATTGCATCTCAACGCTCCTTCTAGAACGGATTAGCTTCGAGGTCCTGGGTTCTACTGTAGATGCCAGGTACACATCTCCCCCACTTATGGTGATGAAAGAGCACTGCCGCATTAGATCAGAAGAATGCACAGTGCTGGATGGATGACCTGCTCCAGGCCACCCCTGAGTGGGCAGGTGCTCTGTCATAACCAGCAGCCCTCCCCCAAGCTGCTATCTGGGTCTCAAAGACTTCCTCCTGAGAGCAGAGTTTCTGAAGCTGTAAATATTTATAGGCACATGTGGTGTGACTAATGTGTTTGAACTGCCCACTTTCTCATCAACAGTCCATTATCTGGCAATGCCACCAGGGTGCCTTGAATCTACCTGCAAAGAAATTCAATGAAATAATGTTTAGGCACTTTCAATCACTTTAGGGAAAGATTAAGGAGCCTAAAGTAACAGAAAACAGATAAAAATTTAGAAGAATTCAGAAAAACCCTACATAAATGAACTGACAAAACAAATGCAAAAATAGAAGACATAAAAACAGGAAATAGAAATACAGATTGATACTGAAATTTCAGAAATAGATAATTTAGTGAAAGAACAAAGGAATATAATTGATTCAAATAAAAGAATTAACAAGATTGAAGACAAGTTTCTCAAAACCAATCTGCTAGATATATGTTAAAAAAATAATCCCCCCCCCAAATAAAGAAAGCCTACAAATTATGAAGTACACCATCAAAGGGAATAATTTGTGTGATAGGAATTCTCAAACGAAAGAGACACGCAAAATAATCGCAGTCTAGAACAGTAAGAGGCACACAAAAAATCCCAGTGAAAATTGTCAGTTAATGGAAGAAAACTTCCCTAATATAAATAACAAGAATATATACATTTAAGACGTTGAACAATCCCTAGAGAGAATAAACCCCAAAAGAAATTCAATATCATATACTATAATCAAACTGTTGAAAACCCAATACAAGAAAGAATCCTGAAAGAAGCTAAGGAAAAATGAAAACTTGCCACAACGAAGAACCAATAACATTAAATCCTGATTTCTCAGTAAAAACCATGTAGGTAAGAAGGTAATGATGGGATTATACATATAATTCTGGGGGGTGAGGTGGGGGTGGGTGGGAAGCCAATCCGAATTAGAATACCCAGAAAAATGTCTCACAATATGCTGTCAAAATTAGCACATTTTTAGATGAAC
The DNA here is from genome assembly GCF_000313985.2 of Echinops telfairi. Classification (NCBI taxonomy): domain Eukaryota; kingdom Metazoa; phylum Chordata; class Mammalia; order Afrosoricida; family Tenrecidae; genus Echinops; species Echinops telfairi. Next base: position 13,026,310 of record NW_022103899.1, read on the forward strand.
AGAGCTTTAAGGAATTTGTATAAACCAGAACAACCTCACAGAAAATGCTATAGCAAGTTTTTCAACAAAAACCCAATAGCAGTGGAAAGCAATCTGAGATTAGTAGATATGACCACACCACTCAGAAGGGAACCCAAATATGGAGGTATCAATATAAAGCAAACCTACAAGACAGAAAATTGGGAACTAGAGATATAGTTTTCTAAATGAAGTCAATTCCAAAATAATATAAATGGGGTAATAATAGAATTACAGAAATGGAGAGAAAGTCAAACCAATTTCAAAGTACAACAGACACTTTTACACTTGAAAAGAATTAATAATATAACACTTTAATGGACCAGTGCCAATGAAGGACAGAAAGACTAGAAAGAAATTCAAGAAAGGCACAGAAGAACGAAACAAAACAATCAACCCATTTAACCTCATAATCATATACATACAGAGCAGTCTCTTCAATAAAATTCTTTTCCTGCACATGAGAAAAGTTCTCCAGAAGAGACCATGTGTTGAGCCACAAAGCAAAAGCCCTAGCATGCAAAATCACCACAGTACTACAACGTGTCATCTTGGATCACAACACTGTGAAATTGGAAATCAACAATGGGAAGATCAAGGGAACATGTAAATGGAATAAATCTTGTTTACAAAAAGGAAAACACTAGAAATAAAAAATGAAATGAAAAGATTCCTTGAATCAAATGAGAACATAAATACAACAATGGTGCAGTGAAATCTCTTAGTATGACTCTTGTGTGGTGTACATGTGTCTCTAACTCCCACCAAATGATTAGCTAGAACCATACAAAGAGGGTGTCTGAACCACTCAGAGAGAGTAGTCCGTTGTAGTTCCCACTCCTCTGGCTCTAAGGATGAGCCATCTCAGAAGCATGAACACAGAGAGAAACTGCACCGCCACGGAGGGAGAAATAGTACACATTTGGAATCTCCATCTAAACAGCAGAGGCCAGGATGAAAGACACAGGGGGCCGAGTGAGGCAAGGAGTCCATGAGACAGAACAGAGGAGGAGCATCAAGAAGATGAGACTGTGAGGCAGAGCAGTCCACTGGCTTCCTGGTCCACACAGCAGAGGCTGAGGACCAGAGAGAGGCTTCACTGCCTGCTGAGGAGAGACATTGCTTTGCACATGAGATGACATCCTTAATGTTTACTGCTCCTGGCTTGTGGTAACCTGTTAATACCTTAATAACCCCCCATGATCGTGAGTCTTGTCTGTAAGTTCTTTGTGGCCATTGTAATGCTTGATGGAACCCGGCAGAGAGGAGAGTGCCAGGGAGGAGTGGTTGGTGTCACAAGAGGGTCACAAGGAGGGAGGGTGGAGAGCCATGTCTGAACTCTGCCTCCTGGCAAAGGCCTTGGACTCGATTCTCTTCTTTCTTTGTGAGGCCAGACAAGTTGATACAAAACAGCAATCATAGGTGACCAGTACAAATATTGACAAAATGCCATCATACATGAGTCATGAATGTAGTGCTATCCAGTCAATCTGATTCATGGTTGTAAATCTTTCTGGGAGCAGTTAGCATGTTCTTTCTCTTGTGGAGTGGCTGGGGAGTTTGACCTGCTGATCTTGCCATTTGCAGACCAATGCCTAACTAGAGAGACGTGAATAAAGACAACAATGAGCTATCTCACTTCGGCATTAATAGTGAAGTTAAAAACCAAACAACAGCAACAAATCAACTACAATATTTAAGAAATCCTGGCAAGAGCATGGAAATATTGAGGCTGACACCCTCCTACATGGACAGGGAGATTGTAAAATTATGCAACCATTATGGGAAATGCTATAGTGCTTCCTTAAGAAGTTGGAAGTGGAACTACCACATGATCCTGTTCGGTAGCAAGAAGCAGGGGTGTCTAAGGGGCATGCTCCAAATTCAGGCCCTTGAGCCAGGGAGGCGGTACACCTGGGTGGGCCCGAAATAGGCCTGGTGGGTTTAATTGAGCCAATGGGGTCAACCAGTAGCATCAACCTTGCCTCTCAGCCAACTGTCCTAAAGGCTGAAATCTGGAAACCAGTGCCTCACCACCCCACACACTTTTTTCTTAGGCTGCTTCTTTGCTTTCCATGGTCTCTCAGGCCTCAGGCTGCCACGTGTGGGTGTGCAGTCCCATGAGGTTGCCTGTGTTCAGTGACTGTAAAACCTGAAACATCTTCTGTCCTTTATAAAAACCCACTTGGATCACAAACTGGGCTTTGCGTGAATTCTTTCTCTTGTGAAGCAAAGAGCCTAGGTATTTCCCACGGGAGAAACCTAACAATCCAACATTCCAAATTCTTGGCATATAGCCTAGAGAACTAGCCAAACTCAAAACCAAACTTACTGCCATTGAGTCAATGCTGACTCATAGCAACCGTATGAGACAAGGTCAATTTTGTCCTTAAAAATAATTCAATCCATTATATTAGTCTTTATTATTGTATTAATATACATCTTACCTGACAGGTGCCAGGACAACTTTATAAGTTACCCTCAATATTTAGTAAATCTAAAAATAATAATTCAGCTCTCTGATTATTTGCTCAGCATATAATCAGATTGAATAAATCTGGTGAGAGGATACAATTCTGATGCCTCTTTCCTGATTTTTGAACTTCCTTGTTATGTTCGCATAACTGCGTCTTGATCCATGTACACGTTCTGCATTAGCACAAATAAATGTTCTAGAGTTCACACTCCTCTCAAGGTTATCCATAGTTATGATCCATAAAGTCGAATGTTTTGTGTAGTCAATAAAACACAAGTAAACATCTTTCTGATATTCTCTGCTATCAGCCAAGATCCATTTGATACCAGCAATGATATCCCTCAGCATCAGGATTGGAGGAAGGTTTATTAACAACTTGTGATATGCAGGTGACACCATTTTGCTTTCTGAAAGTGAGGAGGATTTAAAGCACTTGCTGATAAAGATCAAGGATCACAGCCTTCAGGACAGATTACAACTTCATGTTGTAATCTGCAACCGCACCAACAGGAAGCATCCTGATAAATGGAGGAAAGATTGAAATGGTCAAGGGGGTTATAGTGCATGGCTCCACCATCAATACTCGTGGAAGCAGCAGTGAAGCAATCAAAAGGTACTTTGCATGAAGTGGATCTGCTGGGCCAGATCGCTGTGGAGTATTGAGAAGCAAGAATGTTACTTTGAGGACTTAAGTACACCCGACTCAAGTCATGATATTTTTTATTGCTTCATATGCATGTGACAGGTCGACATTGAATAAGAAAGACTGAAGAAGAATTAATGTTTCTGAATTGTGGTGCTAGAGAAGAACAATGAAAGTACCCTGGACTGCTAAAAGAACAAACTGATCCATCTTGGAAGAAGTACAGCCAGAGTGCTCCTTAGAAGCAAGGATGGCAAGACTTTGTCTTATAGACTTGGATATGTTGTCAGGAGAGAATAGTCCCTGGAGAAGGACACTGTGCTTGATTAAAATAGGGGGTGGGGCAGTGAAAAAGAGGAAGGGCCTCAAAGAGCTGGATTGACAGGGCAGCTGCACCAATGGGCTCCGGCCCAGGAACAGTGATGAGGATGGTGCAGGACCAGGGAGTCTCGTTCTGTTGTGCATAAATTGACTATAACTGACTCGATGCCACCAAACAAGAATAATAATCAGAAAATCGTGAGCACACCCAGAAAACTACAATTTCAGGTATGTAAAATAATAAAGAAGTCCTGGTAGTGCAGTAGGTTAAGCATTGGGCTGTTGGTGGCTCCAATTACCTGCTGCTCTGTAGGAGAAAGAGCAAACTGACTAGCATAAAGTTTTGCAGTCTTAGAAATCTTGCAGAACAATTTCTCTGTTCTGTATGGCAGTTATAAGTCTAAATTGAGTTGATAATGGTGAGTTCGGTTACCTTTTGGTTTTAGAACAAGTAAATAGCCTACATCATTGTCATCAACTGATATTTTTATTATTCACTGATTCAGGGAATGTTCCTTGACACTTATTTCTTAGTCACTCCAGTAGACCCAGGGGAGTCAGCATGGCAGAATCTATCTCCTCTCATATAGAGATGGAAGGAGTCCTCATGAGACAATGTTTATGTGATAGAACATTAGCTGAGAAGTTGGTTGTTTGAACCCACCAGCCACTCCATGGGAGAAAAGACCTAGCCCTGTCCTCTCAGACATTACAGCTGAGGAAATCCCACAATGCAGTTATAGTCTCCCAGATAGGGTTCCTCTGGGCTGGAATTGACATGAGGGCACATGGCAACAACATGGACCTATGTTCCAATGGAAGCACACATACCATTAACATTTGAACAAATAAAAAGATAATTGTGAAATATGCTATCAATAATGAAGAAAATTAATCCAAATAGCCTAATAGAATGCTTTATTAACTGGGTGAAAAAGATGAGTCATGGAAATATTACAAAGTACATCCTTTGATGTACAAATGAGAGTGAATTTGTTGTAATATCAAAAGCATTGTAGAGAGTCAATGTGGAGAATTTAGGACAGTCCCTGCTACAGAGAACATACATAATGAATATATCCCCTACCTGTTACCTTCTTGAGTGGATGGAAGTTACAAGTTATTTTGTATTGAATTCTTTTTAACATAAAGAACACAGCCCTGACCCAGGAAATAGGGGCTAGACATTTAAGTTTTGATGCTATTTCAGAAGGCCCCTCTGCTTTCATTAACCTGTTTTTTGTGGGGGATGAGTTGATCTATAATTTTCCCATGCTTTTAGATGGTCATTTCTCTTCCCTATCAAGTCAAATATAGACAATTACTATATAAAGGTGGGTGGCACAAACTATACTACCTACATGTTATAACTTTATAATTACATCAATAACTTGTCTATTACACACATCTCAGGGTTTGACCTTAGCCCATCTGTTTTCCTTTAAATGTTCTCTAGCAGTCTTTTCTTTCAAATGACTTCAACTATTGTCTTTCCAGGCCCTTGGGCATGAAATTCAGCCTTCTACCACTCCTCCTTCGCTCACTCTTTACATAATCATCAAATTCTTGCAAAATAGTCTTTTGTATTCCTGTGAGAAAAAAATTTGATTTAATTTGTCCCCGCTTATCTATCCAATTAGACGAATCCCTGGTGAAAATGTTAGTCACATCATGCATTTTTCCCCAAATCAATATTCCTTTGTCTTTTGATAAAGTTCTTCACTTAACCTGCATATGTCTCTTGTACTTGATATTTGAAATTTATTGCCAATGACCTCAAACTCCTCAGATTTCCCTGCTGTGTAATTATTTCTCTTTCTTTCTATTTCATCAGCTACTTTCAGGTTTTCCTTCAATTTCCTTTTATAAATCAAGTGATTTTAAGATTCATTAGGATTGTTAATCATTATTGTGCAGTAATGAATACTACTTTAAATTTACATTACTATAGTAAATTATTGTTTTTAACAATGTAACAATCATAATTTTTTGGTTTAAAGCTAGTAAACAACATCTAACTCAAGAAACATAATCATTGTAATATAACTTAAACATGTGCTAGAAACTTTATTATCTAGTTTAAGTGCACATAGATGCACATATAATCATGTAAAATACAATTTTTTAAGTAAAAAAATTACATTATTTTTTAACGTGCCACAAGAACAAAGGGAAAGATGATGTTTTCTTGCTGCATATGTGTTTGTTTAACTTCCTGGACCAACAGCGCTGGGAAAGCACAATTCGAGCAGTGTTTCCTTGAAAGTGGGAGTAATTCCAACTTGATGAAACAAGAAAAGGGCTGAGGGGAAAGCAAAGACTTAAAAACTGCTGTTCCAGTGGCATTTAGGTCTTTTGCTAATCTTTCATTTTTGCTAGCACTGACCCATAAGCTGATGACATTCTGAGTTGGATTGAATTTATTTGTTTAGAGAAAGTAATTATGATTGGTGTTCCCAGGCCAAGATAACAACACACCAATGGTGACTCGCCAAGAAGCCTTGAATTCATAAATGCCTTATATTTATTTATTTATTGTGTTGGCTTTTGATCAGGAAGTGACTCCAGGAAAGAGGAGCTATAATTCATGTATTAAGTAAACCATGACAACCCTGAAAAGGATGTCACTAAAAGTATATTCAAACTCCCCTTTTAAAGCAATGATATGTGTACCTTCAACACATTTAGTCATTCGGAAAGATAAGAGGATTATTGCATGGATGAATTTGATTTTGAAATCATTGCTCTTGTTTTAAATCATCTTATTGATTCTTATATCATACTCAAGAATGAGATATATATATGTAAATTTCAGACAACTCTAAAAGCACAATTGCATGTGAAGTTTTCATGAATAAAAAATTTTGATGGAAAGGCTTTTCATAATTGTAGTTTAGAACATGCATATTCAAAATTTACAAAGACAAACAATTGCTTTTCTCATTGCCTGGTATCAATTTAAGGGAAACGTAAATGCAAATATTGAATAAGTCCTAAGATAAAGGAATGAATGAGAATGAAAAGACATTGTAAAAGAAAATCAGTCTGCCATAAAGTACTTGGCCACAGACTTATAAATTAGAAAGTCAGTGTACGAACGCTCGATCTATCGTGTCTACCACGGCCAAGTTCTGAATTTGGCTGTTGGTATATTGTTGGAGCTACGGTGTCAGTCCATCTCATGGTTCCCATTGTTTTCACTGACCTACTTCTCCAAGCATGAGATACTTTTGTAGTGACTGGTCACTCCTAAAGAAATGTTCAAAGAAAAATGAAAATAATAAACCTTAATTTGTCCCACAGCAACAAGAAAGAGTAACTTATCTGTTTCCGTAAAAATGTACAGCCTCAGAAATCCAACACGGGGTTCCATGCATCAGAATTGACTCAATTAGAGAGAATAAAGGGGAAAAGAGAAGAGTCTTTTGGTTCACAGGTCATGATGCATTCAAATTGACCCTCTGGTCCATGACAACAAGAACGTTTGTAACAATTCTATCTACTGCTCTAGTCTTAAGTGTCCCAAACCTTCCTGAAAGGTTGTTAATTATGATTGCTCTAATGGTTGCCAAATCTATAAAGCCTATTCCATTCATGTTTAGTTTTTCTTAACTATGATTTGGCTTCTATTTTCCTTCTGATAAATTCATATAGTTCTCTCTCTATTCAGCTGAAGTGAATCAATCTAAAAATGTGGATACTCTGCACAGAGAAATGAGGGGAAAATAGTAGTTCAGTAAACTAGTAACATTTCTTTATTGCTTTAACTATTGATAAAACTATAGATAATTCCATCAATATTAACGTATTTCAGAGCTACATTGTACATATTTTTTGTTTTTACTCTTCCTAAACATTAAATGTTAGAGGCAACACATGAGTGTTAGCTGGAAAGGGTAGATAGTTCAGATGAAATGTGATAGTTCAGATTAATCAAATAATTTATTTAATAAAAATTGTTCATCTTGTTTAACTTTAGCTATAAAGAGCTCTACATTCCTTCTTCCGAGCAAGGCTGTTGCAGGGGTTTTCAAGCTAATCCCCAGACTAGTTATCTTAAGACCTTTTCCAAATGCACGTCCTCAGTTTTCTCCCGCTAACTGAAGCACAAGCTCTGGGTGTAGATCTCAGTAGTGTGTGTCAGGTGATCCTATTCCAAGCTCAAGTTTGCAAATCATTGTTCGTCTAACCTACTGAATGCTCTGTCTTGTATGTCTCGCACCCTTTTGGCAGTATAGTAAAATCTACAGATTTCCTGTCAAAATAATCTTCTGAAATGTCTAAAATAAAATAATAAAATAAGGTGAAAAGTTTTATTGAGATTCAGTTATCCAAATATTAAAGAAAAATATGTGCTAGAGCTTACATGCTTTTTTATATATGCATCATTAAGTTCAATGGATAAGTCTCATAGCTAATATAGTTTTAAGATATTGAGCAAAGTAATTATTTATAAATTTATGAAGCAACTATACTGTGATATGAATAATTTATATTGGTGAGAAAGTTGTATACATTATTAATACTATTATGCTCTGTGCCTAACATTATGACTGAAGGAGATACTGAATTTTAGTCAGAAGTTAATGAATACAAATATATAAATTTTCCCTGATTTCAAGTTCCTAGATCTCTCGAATTCTGATCTATTGGTTTTCTGAGAATTATAGTGCTACATATTTTCTTTCCTCATTATACAAAGTCTTATATAGTTAGTGTAAGTTTCTTTCCACCTGCCTTGTGACTTTGGCACATCTCAATCTATCAGAACTACTAGAAAAACAGTATTTTCAGCTCATACAAGTTCTCACAGCTATCCCCATTTGAGGAAACAGATACTCAACGATCATGGGAATGGCTCAAGGTCTTGGAGCCCAATTCCGAGACAATTCGCCTGGTCAGTTCCATGCCCAAGGTTCTTGGTACTGGCCGGGTAGGCAAGCTTGCAAAGAGGCAGGCAGCCAATGCAATGCAATTTGGCTACCATTTGAGAGAGATGAGTGGCAATCTGAGCTGAATGGAAAAACAAAAAATATATTCCATTTCAGCCACTGTTGACAGTTGTGGTAGTTACATACTCTGTTGCCCATTTGAGAGTACTAAGAGTGAAGGGGTGGAGTTAGCCTGTCACTTTATTTGGAGGCACTAAGGAGATAAATCGTTTGCTGGAGGCGGGACACATGCTCACTCCCTGCAAGACATTCCTGTGGACAAGACACATGGGGCTACGCTAGAGCCTGGGAGCTGAAGGAGCCATGTGGAGACCCCTGTCAGCACTGAAATGCTTCTCCTGCCACTGGATCCATAAGACTTTCCACCCACTGCCCTGTAATCTTCCTGCATTTGGTGTCATTGCATGTGTTGCATGAGTCTAAAGGGGAAATTGTAGATTGGTACTGGACATATGGGCAAATATCAGACTTAAGGACTTGATCTGGACTGAGCTGGATGTCTTCACAATATTCAATTGCTCTTGTATATAAAGCTCTTTCTTATACACATACGACTGTCTCTGGATTTGTTTCTCTAGTCTACCAAGATTAACACAATAGTTTACGCAAACAGGAAATAATCTCAGTAAAAAAGGGTGATTCCCCTTTCCTTATGAGATAGAAGAGAAAACAAACTGTCAGATACGAAATACTTTCTCTTATTGCAGAAAGGACTTTGTATAATAATTCTTGACAATTCATCTTTTCAGTGGTCATTTTCAATTTTTTTGTGTGTGTTTAAATTTCTTTCTTTTTTGAAAATAATTTTATTGGGGGCTCTTACAGCTCTTCCAACATTCCAACATTCTATTCTATATCAAGCGTATTTGTACCTATGTTGCCATCATCATTTCCAAAACATTTTCTACTTAAGCCCTTGGTATAAGCTTCTCTTTTTAATTCTCCCTCCTCCCACCCCTGGAAATCCTCGATCAATTATATATTGTTATGATTTAGTCTTACACTGTGTTTTGTCTCCCATCACCCACATTTCTGTTATTCATCCCCTTTTAGGGGGTTATATATCCAACCATGTGATGAGTTCCTCCTTTCTCCCCCTTCCCCTTCACTAACCATTCCCCTATCTTCATGATATTGCTACTCCCACTACTGTTCCTGAGGGATTTATCTGTCCTGAATTCCATGTGTCAAGAGCTCTTATCTGTACCAATGTGTGTTCTCAGGTCTAGCCCAATTTTTAAGGTAGAACTGAGTCATTGTAGTGGGGGGGACGAAGCATTCAGGAACAAGAGGATTGATGTATTTCATCGGTGCTATATTGCACTTTGGTTGTATCATCCTTTACTTATAACCCTCTGTGGGGGCATATCCAATTGTCTACAGATGAGCTTTGGGTCTCCACGCCCAAACCCCTCATTTCCATTGATATAGTTGTAGAGAAACTTTCTTATAAAACAATTTTCTTTTGTGTTATAAAGTTTGGTTATCTCAAAGAAACACCAACTTCTATTTTTAACACCATATTTAGGTAACAGTATAACCTGGACACATGTAAGTATTTTCAAAGGTTCTGTTTCATTTAGGAATGATTTGTCCTGTTATTAGTTATTGTGAAGTCCATTTCTGATTCATGGCGGCCCTATATTTTAGAATGTCTCCACACTCCGTAGGACTTTCTTGCCTGAAATCATGGTGGAATCAGAGACTCCTGGGTGAGCTTAATTTGACAACTATTAGATAAGCAGTCTAGAAAAATGGCTTGTAGAGAGTAGGGGTTTACATTTTCCATTCTGATTATATATGCATACAAAAATTCTTTTTTGATAAATTTTTGACAATGTTATGCCATTCTTCTTCATTGTGTTATTCCCGACATAGGAAATCATATGGTTTTCTGATTAAATATGGCCCAAACCAGTCAGTTTCAGCTCAGTAATGCCCAGGATAGGCTCAAGATCCTAATGATAAGATATTGAGCTCTATGCACTCCATTTCATTCTTGACAACTTCCAATGCTCCTATATTTATGCTTCGTGCATTCCAAGTTCCAATTAGTAGCAGCCTTTTGCACCTGTTCTCTATACTTTGAGTCCTACCCAATCAGCAGATGAGTGTTCTGAAGTCTTCACTCCCACAGGGTTTACCCACCCCACTCTGGTCACCTTGGTCAATCCAAGAAAGCAGCGCCTACTCAGTCAAAGTTCAAGTGCCCTCCAATCTGAGGGACCAATTCTGATTATAGGACATACATACGCATATGATATGTATGTCCTATAATCAGAATGGAATAAATATATGTCATATAACGAGAAAGATGTAAACCCCTATTTGTTACAAAATGTACACATATATACATGTACAGACATATATGTATCATATAGTCAGAAATATACATATATAATATATACAATCCAATATAAACATTTTTAAAACTCATCTGTTTGGATGGCTGACAGCACCTTCCTTGTTTTTTCTTCGCCTCTTCTACATCATCAAGTAGCTATCCTTTCATGTCCCTCTGCATTCATAGAAACAAAAAGGAGTCGCTTGGAGTGAGGTTAGGTTTGCGGGGCAAGAGAGGAAGGCTGTATTTTGCCAAAAACTGGAGCACTGAGACGGCTGCATGAGCAGGTGCATTGACCTTGTGGCAAAACTAGTCCCTCATTTGCCACAAATCAGGCCATTTTGCTCACACACTGTTATGCAATCTTTTCAGAACCTCTAAATAGAAAGTTTGATTAACAGTGACCTGGTGGAACAGACTCCAAATGGAACAAACTATGAGTTGACATTTTTATCTGTTTGGAAAGTTGACAGACGTCCAGAATGAGGTTTGTCATTAATCAACATTTCACCTTTTTTGAAATAAGAAAACCACTTGTACATTTGAGTTTTTCCCATAACACTGTCCTTGTAATTTGTGTTCAACATCACAACAGTTTCTGCAGCATTTTTCCTGAGCAGGAAACAAAATTTCACAACTGCACACTGTTCTCTTAAATTGGCCATTACAAAAAATGAGGTTCGAGCAAAACTACTTTTACAAAAAAATTCACTGTGACCAGAGAGAATCTTCCCAGGTGATGCCACTGGGTGCATTAACTCAGAGAAAGTTGCTTGATGCTCGCCCAGTGGGAGAAATGCTTACTATGAAAGCTCCGCTGAGATGAGCTTTCGGGTTGGTTTTTTTTGAGGTCTCCACCTCCCCCCTATCTCATATCTATATGAGGGTGGGGGGAGAGAGAGGAGAGAGATTTACTGAGTGTCTAATGTATGCCAAACTCTAATAGCATAGATGACGTATTATTGGAGAGAAAGTAATATTGTTGATGAAGCACTAGGTTCAGGGAAGGGGAACGTGCTGCCTCTATGGATGACACAGCTGTTCAAGGAGCTAGAGAGCCATAATGAAGGCAGGCAGAACAGTGAGACTACAACAGGTGGGTAGACTAGAGAAACAAATCCAGGGACACACATATGTGTATAAGAAAGAGACTTATATATAAGAGCAGCCCAGTCCAGATCAAGTCCATAAGTCTGACATTAGCCCATATGTCCAATACCAATCTATAAAGCCCTCTCCAGACTCACGAAACAAATGCAATGATGCTGAATGTAGAAGATCACAAGCCAGTGGGTAGAAAGTCCTTGGATCCAGTGGCACTGGAAACATCTCAGCGCTGGCAGAGGTCTCTGCATCAGGGTGGGTCCACGTGTCTTGTCAGCTGCTATGTTTCCCAGGGTGTGAGCAGTCTCCCGCCTCCACTCAACAAGTGAATCCAGGTGGTCACCTAGCAAGCATTTCAGCCTGCTCACAGGCTTTCTTTAACGTTCAGTCATATCAGCTGGAGTAAACCAAGTGTTTTAATTATGTGGATTGCTGAGTTTTCCCCGTTAGTTTGTTAGGGATGTAGAAATATCTGCAGGTAGTTGCAGATGGAAAGTAGAAAGAACTAAAGATGGAAGATAAAAACAAATCTTTCTATTGTGGAACAACAAGTGGAAGCACTTTCATAGGGGAAAGAGGAGCAGAAGCAGCATTTTCTGTTCATTTTATAATATCAACATTTGGAGAATTAGTCCAAAGCTGAGGGCCAGATTTATATAAACTGTTGGGAATGCAAGGAATCGCTAAAAGAAGAGATTTCCTGCAAACCAATGAATTTGGTGTGAGAACAACTGCCCCTCAAATGATGTTTAATTCAATGTTTAAAAACCTAGAGGCTATTTACTCTTGTTATAATGCTAAAAAATAAAGGATTTAAAGTGAACTTTGGACAAACAGTAAAGCTGGAATTAAAAGTCATGATTGTGTCTAAAACATTCTGAAACTTCCTTTGTCAATGTCACTAATGTCTCCAGATGGAGGGAGAGAGAGAGAGAGAGCTGAAGGGGTGGGGGTGGGGGAGAGAGATTAATTTTCTGTTGCGTTTTTCTCTCATACCTCAAAAGCATGTAATAGGGCATACTACACTGTCCTTTTAAAAATACTGTCTTCAGTGGGGACACCATTCTCACTTGGTGCATCTTCTATCGCGCTTTGCCTTCATCTCTTTGATGACACCTCTGGCACATATTCCATCATCTGTCGGTCAGTTTGTCGTTCTGTGGTGGCTTGTGTGTTGCTATGATGCAGGAAACTGTGGTGCTGGTATTTCAAATGCCAGCAGGGTCACCTGAAGTGAACAGGTTTCAGAGGAGCTTGAAAACTAAGAACAGACAACAAAGGAGAAACCTACTAATCACTTTGAAGGAAGTAGCTGCTGAAAACCCAATGCATATTTTCCAAAGATGATCAGATACTGAAGTCTAATGAATGCAAGGAAACCGTTGCCAAGCTCGCCCAGGATGATAGGCCCCTCGGGTTGGATGGAACTCGACCTTGACTGAGAAGGGACTGCCTCCTTGAGTGCAGTTGACCAAGAAGACTTCAGTGAGGATTTCAGAATGCTAATCTGCTGATGCGCAGGGCTCCGGGTAAGGAGAAACAGCTGCAAAAATCTGCTAATGGTTGGAACTTGGAATGTGTGAAGTATGAATCTAGGCGCATTGTAAGTTGTCAAGAATGAAATGCAATGCATAAAGATCAGGATCATAGGTATTAGTGAACTGAAATTGACTGGTATTAGACATTTTAATCATATAGTTTACTATGTTGGGAATCACACAATCAAAAGGAATGGCGTTGCATTAATTGTCAAAAAGGACACTGCACAATCAATCTTGAAGTACAGTGCTGTCTGTGACAGCATTAAGTCTATCCACCTTTAAGGAAATCTAATCAACACAACGATTATTCAAATTTATGCACCTCCCACAAAAGCTAATTATGAAGAAATTAAAGAATTCTATAAACTCTACAGTTGGAAATTGATCAATTGTGTAAATCAAGGTGCATTAATCATTATTGGAGATTGGGATGCAAAAGTTGGGGAAAAAAGAGGAAGGAACAGTAGTTGGAGATAGGCACTTGGTGACATAAATGAAGTTAGATATCGTATTACAGAATTTTGCAAGACCAACGACTTGTTCTTTCCAAACACCTTTTTTCAACAACACAGAAGACAACATTTGGACTTCTCCATATGGAATACATAGACATCAAATTGGCTCCATCACTGGGAAGAGATGACAGAGAAGCTCAATGTCAGCAGCTAAAACCAGGCCAGGACTGACTGTTCAATAGACCACCAATTGCTCATATGTAACTTCAAGTTAAAGCTGAAGAAAAAGAAAACAAGTTCACAAGAGCCAAAATATGACCCCGAGTGCAACCCATCTGAGTGTCAAGAATGTCTCCAGAATAGATGGAATGCATCAGACACTGGTGACAGAAGACCTGAAGGTGTGTGGGACGACGTCAGGACCATCATTTATAAAGAGAGCAAAATGTCTTTTAAAAGAAAGGAAAGATAAAAATGGATGTTGGAAGAGACTAAAACGTTCTGTTAATCATAAAGTAGCTAAACCAAATAGAAGAAATGATGACATCAAAGAGCTGGATAGAAAATTCCAAAGGGCAGCTTGAGAAGACAGAGTAAAATATTACCATGAGATGTGCAAAGACCTCCAGTTAGGAAACCCAGAAAAAGAACATGCTTAGCATATCTTAAACTGAAAAAGCTTAAAAAAATGTTCAAGCCTCAAGTTGCAATCTTGAAAGTTTCTGTGGGCAAAATAGTGAATGGTGCAGGAAGCATTAAAAGAAGATGTAAAGAATGTACAGTCACATACAAAAAAGAAGTAGTCTACAATCCACCATTTCAAGAGTAGCATATGAGCAAGAACCAGTAGTGCTGAAGGAAGAAATTCAAGCTGAAATGAAAGCATTAGCCACAAACAAGTCTCCAGGAATTGATGGAACATCACTTGAAATGTTTCAACAAGATGATAAAGCACTGGAAGCCCTTCAGCTATGGATGCCAAGATATTGGGAAGGAAGTTACTTGGCAACTAAGTAGAAGAAATTCATATTTTTAACCATTCCAAGGAAAGGTGTCTCAACAGACTACTTACATTATAGAATGATATCATTGATATCACAGGCAGGTAAATTTTTTTGATGTTCATCTAACCACAGGTGCAGCAGTACATTGACAGGGAGCTGTCAGATGTTCACATCCAATTCAGAAGGGCTGAAGGCAGAGCATGCCAGAAAGATGTTTACTTGTGTCTTATAAACTATGCCAAAACACTCACCTGCCTGGATCATAAACAAACTATTGATAAGCTTGAGAAGAATGGGAATTCCAGAACATTTCATTATGCTGTTTTAGGGTACAAAAGAGACTCCATCTCAAATGTAATTTAAAGAGAAGATTTATTCGTGTTAAAAGAGACAAAGACAGCACAAAGACACAGACACATCCCGTGGAGGAGAGAGACCACCAACTCAAGGTTGAAATAGCACCCCAAAGTCATAGGCCTGAGAAAGGGCACGAGTGGGCAACGACACCTTCACAAAACATGACTGGTGGCAGATCAACACATCCCAGTTACAGGTGGAGCTGCAGAAGCAGGGACCACGATTGGGACAAGTCCAATGGTAGATTGAAGGATTTATAAGATTGGTTTGGGGTCTTCTGACCACGGCAGTCAGAGCGAGCCTGACAGAGCATGGTCATGACTATGCCCAATGACTATGTGACCCTACTTACTGTCCCCAAGTATGGTGACCTCCATACAGAAGCCAACTTGATAGCACCTAACAACGATAGTATAAAGCAATCCCTTTGATGATGAAGGGACATCTGACAAAGTTATGTCATTTGGAACTGTTTCATATGCTTGTGAAAGCTGGACAATGAAATGGAACACAGAAGAATTAATACATTTGGATTAAACTTTTGATTTTAAAAAATATAATAATATACTATGGTCGACCAGAGCAGCAAGCAAATCAGTTTAGCAGACTGCTCCTGAGAAGCAAATTCTGGTACTAGACCAAAAACTACATATAGGCCTAGCCCAACTACTGACTGAGATGTTCTAGCACAAATAAATCTCACCTAAACTAACTCTGTCCCTAATATTGAAACAAGTTTGCATTCAAACCCTGAGTCCAACCCTAACCTTCCCCCAAACTTAAACGTAGGCTTATTAGAAGAACAGTCCTCAGAAGCCCGGATGTTGAGACCTCCACATGCTTAACATTATAATCAGGATAGACAGATCTCCAGTGATAGAAAATTCTATATAATCCCTGTTAGAATGAACTCCAACCTACCAGTGCTCATGAAGATCACAGAGTGGGCAGGATGGTATTCTACCATGCGTAAGGTTACCACTGAAGGGCCAGCTTGACGGTAACTATGACTCTGTGGCTGCTTCTGCACCGACCTGTCAGAATGGACCCTTTAAAGTGAACCTTGTGTTAGATTGTGCCATTAACTCCCTCAAAGATTCCTGTTCTCCTAGAGATAAAAAATAAAACCCACAGCACTGTGACGTCCTGGATATGGCTATGTGTCACTCTCTGATATTTTCTTCCCCCCTCTTCTGGTGTCCATCTCCACTGTAAAGTCTCCTTGTGGTTTCCAAATGCCAGAAAACCTGTGTACTTATTAGTCATGGTTCCAGGACTATTCCCCAGCCCGTACAAACACATGACCTGGCACTCGTTCTGCTTCTATCCTGGATTCTGCTTAAATGTCACCCCACCAGGGGATTTTAGTGATCACCCAAACTAAAATATTACTTCTTCTGTACAATAAATATTTGCTAGCTGATTAAACGAAACCCTAGGAAGATGCGTTACTTATTACCACACTGTGTTTTTTGAAAATAAGCAAGAAATAAAAGAAAAGACAAAAATAAATAAAATCCCTTGGTGCTTGGGTTAGGTTCTTATTTGCTGGGAGTGTCCTGCTTTTGTGTAGCCTGGCTGGGCAGCCAGAAATATGGAGTTTGGGAAATTCTCTGAAGTGACAGAAATGTGACTCTCTTGAGGGTACTGTAGTGTCCTGGCCACACACATAGCAAGTGCAGCAGAGAGAAACAGGTGACTAACTTTCACTATGGTTTTTGTTGGTTTGGTTTGGTTTTTCCAAAAGCACATCCTGTCTATGCATGCTGTAAGTAGTGGTAAATGTTTCAAATTATTTAGCTTAACATTTACAACAATTTCGGAGTGTAGAATTTGGATCCAAGGGAGTTGTCTCTGAATCAAAACTTGGTAATACAGAAGATTTCATTTTTCACAAGGGAGCAATGACACCAGATTTAATTCAACTGTTTTTTAACAGCTGCATCTGCCACCATAAGCTATGTTATGAAATTGTTTGTGTCATCTGAATTGTAGCTTTCCTAGGTTTAAAATAAACTTGCATTGTGCAAAATATTTCAAAGACTCAGAAATGTGGGGGAAGCAGGTCACTAATCTACCCAGGGGGAGAGTACTGGTTGTGTCCCCACAGAACTGGAATGGGCATACAGACCCCACTGCGCCAAACCAGGAGGTCAATGTAACGCACAGAGGAATCCATAAAAAGACTGGACTATATGCCCGGCCCCAACCAGAATCAGCCTGACTCCCCCCATGGAAGGGAGTGCCACAGAGAATGAAAATAGACTGTCTGGTGAGGGAAAGGAACTGACCTACCATACCCGAAGGAAGCAGAAGCAAATGAAGAGGGAGGAAGGGAGTGGAGCACACCCTAGCCCACCAAGCTCAGAGGACAATAGCCCCACTCAGAGCAGTCAATGCACAGAGAGGTCCATATGGCTGGCCCCATTACGAGATGCGACATCCTGTACTGACCCATAAACCTGCAAGGGACAGCACTGAAGACACAGTGTGGGATGTTTGATCAAGCTGACCCCACCACACCGAGGCAAAACACTAAGGGTGTGCAATAGAACAGCAAGGGAACAGAACAAGGAAGTCCCGAGGCAGTATCAAATATAGACTTTGGGGCCAGGGCGTGGCACCGCCGTGGCACCCCATCAGACTCCACCAGAAAACACTCCTAAAGCTCAACAAACAGACTTTGAACTATTTACAGGCTTTTCTTTCTTCTTTTCCCCACTTTTTTTCTTCTTTTAGATTTTGTATGTCATTGGCTTTTGTTTTTGTTTGTTGTTGCTGTCGTTGTCATTCTGTTTTTCTGTGTCATTTTGTTTGGCGCTGTTGAGATTTTATGTGCATATTATTATCTCTGCAGGTCTATCTAGATAAGACAGGCTGGGTAAACAATGTGGAGAAGAAAACATGGACATGGGAGAGTGGGAGGTGGGGGAAGGGAGTGGGGGAAGGGAAGTGGTGTTAACCAACCCAGGGACAAGGGACCAACAAGTGATTCAAAACCAGTTGCAAGGAATGGGTGGGAGATCTGATAGGAGTTATCAAGGGCAATGTAACCAAAAGGAATTACTGAAACCCAAATGAAGGCTGAGCATGGTAGTGGGACAAGAGGGAAGCAAAAGGAAATAGAGGAAAGAAGTAGGAGGCAGAGGGCATACATAAAGGCCTAAATACAGGCATGTACATATGTAAATACATTTATATATGATGATAGGGAAATAGATCTGTGTGCATATATTTATAGGTTTACTAATAGTGTAGCAGATAGACATAGGGCCTCCACTCATGTACTACCTCAATACAAGAACACTTTGCTAGACTAAATGGACATTCCATGATACCCACCTTCTCGACACAATCGCTGAAGACAAATGTGTGCACAAGCAAATGTGGTGAAGAAAGCTGATGGTGACTGGCTATCAAAATATAAAGTGCCTGGGGTCTTAAAGGCTCGAAGGTAAACAAGAGGCCATCTAGCTGAGAAGCAACAAAGCCCACATGGAAGAAGCACACCAGCCTGTGTGATCCAGGTGTTGAAGGGGTCAAGTAGCAGACACCAAAGACAAAAATCACCATTGTGTGCTCACCTTCCCCATACAAACGCTGAAGACAAATGTGTGCATAAGTAAGTGGTGAAGAAGGTTGATGGTGCCCAGCTATTGAGAGATATAGAGTCTGGGGTCTTAAAGGCTTGAAGGTAAACAAGTGGCCATCTAGCTCAGATGCAACAAAGCCCACATGGAAGAAACACACCAGCCTGTGGGATCATGAGGGGTCGAAGGGACCAGGTATCAAGCACCAAAGAACAAAAAAATCATATCATCGTGAATGAAAGGGAGTGCGGGGTGGGCACCCAATGCCCATCTGTAGGCAACTGGACATCCCTTGCAGAGGGGTAGTGGGGAGGAGACGAGTCACTCAGGGTGGAGTGTAGCATCGATGAAACACACAACTTTCCTCTAGTTCTTAAATGCTTCCCCTCTCCCCCCCTATCATGATCCCAATTCTATCTTACAAACCTGGTTAGACCAGAGGATGTACATTGGTGCAGATAGGAGCTGGAAACACAGGGAATCCAGGACAGATGAACCCCTCAGGACCAGTGGTGAGAGTGGTGATACCAGGAGGGTGGAGGGTAAGGTGGGGTAGAAAGGGGGAACCGATTATAAGAATCTACATATAACCTCCTCCCTGGGGGATGGACAACAGTAAAGTGGGTGAAAGGAGATGTCAGGCAGTGTAAGATATGATAAAATAATTATAATTTATAAATTATCAATGGTTCATGAGGGAGGGGGGAGTGGGGAGAGAGGGAAAAAAATGAAAAATGAGGAGCTGATTCCAAGAGCCCAAGCAGAAAGCAAATGTTTTGAGAATGATGAGGGCAATGAATATACAAATGTGCTTTACACAATTGATATATGTATGGATTGTGATAAGAGTTGTATGAGCCCCCCCAAAAATGATTAAAAAAGAAAAGTAAACTGAAACATATTAAACTGTAAAACCCACTCAGATTATAAAATATCTATGGAGAAACATCATCATATATTGTGATGTTCCTATTGTAGTGCTTTAAAAATAGATGTTAGATATACTTTAGTTATTTAATATTTTTAGTTATTTAAATATCTGTTTTAGCATAATAAAAATTAATGAGTTAAACAATATATTTGATGTGTCTTCATTTTATATTTATGAGAAAGTAATAATTATAGACTTCTAGAAATTATCTTTTAAAAGTTTCTTTTTCAAAACCATTTTATTGGGAGGTAATATAGATATCATGTCATTCCATAGTTCAATGATATCGAGCAGTATGGTACAATTGCTACCACAATCAGTTTCAAAACATTCTTTTCCTTCTTGAACTTCTTGGCATCAGCTCTCTTTGAAAAGTTTTAAAGATTTACTTGTAGATTCACCCAATGAAGCCAAGCAAACGTTTATCTATGCTAGAGAAAAGGACCTCAAAGTTGGCCTTCCTCCAACCTTCCACCTATGCAGGGAAAAGCAGTGCTTGCACTTTTCCTAGGTGCTCAGAAATAAATTCTAAAAGTCAATGGGAGTTTTCTGGTGTGTGTGTGTGTGTGTGTGTGTGTGTGTGTGTGTGTGTGTGTCCATCTAAGGTCCATCTATGATATCTCTCTGCCTGGAGAAGAGTGATGAAAATTGAAAGACACCTGAGAAGAATTAGTTAATGGAAAATCCGACCACACAAACAGCAGCCTCCATAACAAAGAAGGATGCTATGGTGCCCAGCTACCACTATCAACTACCTCTGCCAACTACCAGCTACCTCTGAAAAGGAGGACCTTAAAGTTCTGGTTAGAGTGGGAGAAAACACGAACCAAAACTCAAAATCACAAATGAGACCAAGTTTACTTGTTGAATAGAAAATGCGTACCCCACAAGACCCCATAGTCACGCTTCAGGTCTAGAACAAATTTCCTCCGTATTAGAGTAATCACCTGTTTCAGACTAAAATTCATCCAAGGACAAAGTTCAGAGAGTTAGACAGAAGGAAAAGAAACAAGGAGGATGTGTGATACATGATGGTACATTTAAGGGATTGCGACAGATGAGATGAAATAAAATGTGTATGAATTGTTAGATGTTCAACTAATGATTAGCTGGGAAGACCTTTACTCAATTCACACACAAAAAAGGGTTTTCTTTTAATTGTGTAGGATATAAAAGAACATAAATGTTTGGTAACACCAAGTGAATTTACCCCCTGGTTTATTATATCTGATTCTAAAAGGTAGCTGGGAAATATATGAAAGTTTTATCATGGGTTGTTTAATTTTAATTGAACTCAAAAATCAGGTTCCCAGGTTTACTGATTCATATAATCTTTAGTTTCTGTGTAATCTTTCTGCATAGAAAATATTTCTTTGAGGAGTTAGCTAAATCCACACAGAAGAAGCACACCAGCTTGCGTGAGTCAGAGGTGACACAATTTGAATATGGTCTAAAGAAAGGTATCAGGATGAGAATTGTGAACACCCAGTCTTCCCTCATTTAAATTTCTGCAGGTAAAAATTAATAAGACCGATTCCGAGATTGAAAACGTTTTATAAATTCTTGGGAAGCTTGTCCTGTCCTTGTTTTCTTATAATATAGTTTTAATTGGGGAGACCATGATGAAGAGTCTGCCGAGGTTTTCTTTAATAGCTAGTGTCTTTGTAGCGCTTTACCTAATGAGATTAGACAGCAGCAGTGGAGTGTCATCACCATAATTTCAGTCATTATTTAAAATGCTGATTGGCTACAGTCTTATTTCTTTAGTCTGAATGTATCATTTCTAGATCACAAATCCTTAGCTGAAAATGCATATTAGACTTACCCATGAAGTTTTCTAAAAGCACAGATATCCAACATATGTTCCAAATTTATTGAATCACTTTGTTTGATATGCTTATATAAATATCCGTCTCAGGATTATTATATGTTATAGTTCAAGACTATAAAATTACATTTTGTATAGATTACATTTTGCCTATTGTTTTTGGAATGTCTCCATTTGGTTTGTTTATCATATAAGGACCAAATTTCCTTGTCAGTTGCATTATTCCTGTTATTTAACCTCACCTGAACTTGTGAAAATCATCACACACAAGTTAACTATTACCATTTTAAAAAAAATCATTTTATTGGGGGCTCATACAACTCTTATCACAATCCATCCATACACCCATTGTCTCAAACGCATTTGTACGTATGTTGCCAACATTTTTTCAAAGCATTTTCTACTTGAGCCCTTGATATCAGCTTCTCATTTTTCCCTCTCCCATGAACCCTTGATAATTTATGTTATTATTATTTTTTCATGTTTTGCACTGTCCGATGTCTCCCTTTGCTCCCTTGTCTGTTGCCCATCCCCCTGGGAGGACATTTTGATTGGTTCCCCCTCTCTTCCCCCACCTTTCCCTTCCCCTCCTGGTACAGCTATTCCCAATATTGGTCCCGAGGAGTTTATCTGTCCTGGATTCCCTGTGTTTCCAGCTCTTATCTGTACCCCTGCATGTGCTCTGGTCTAGCCATATTTGTAAGGGAGAATTAAGGTCATGCTAGTGGGTGGGAAGGAAGCATTAAGGAACCAGAGGAAAGCTATATGTTTCATCGGTGCTATACTGCACCCAGACTGGCCCGTCTTCTCCCCACGACCCTTCTCTAAAGGGGTGTCCAATTGCTTAAGTCTCCATCACACAGGGACTTTGTTTTGTTTTACCCTGGTGTTTGCTTCAAGATTCTGCTGGAAATGATTGTGCAGATTTGTATTCAACACAGGATAACCTTACAAGATCCTGTAAAAGAAATATATTAGGAACTTCAAACTACTGGCATTTCAAAGAATAGATGCTTAAACTTTCAGACTGTTCTCATGGTGTGAACTAGAATTTTGAGGACATTTTAGTTATACAAGAGATGGCTTTGTATTATTGAAAATTTGAAATCCGGCTGAAAAAATTACATACGTAGAAAGAAATGAACTGGTGAAGACCCGTTTTTTATACCTATTTGTGAGGAGCACTTTTTATTTTGTTTTAATGTTAATTAGATGTATAAGTAAATATCCTTTTAATTTTAAGAAATCTAACCCACAATTTTATAAATTTTGTTTTCTAGCTGAAAAGATTTGAAAATAAGACTAGGTACTGACTGGTATCTAGAATTTAGGTGGGGAAGAGCAAAACAAAACACAACTTCTTAAGTATTCTTGCTTTTTATGGTAATATAGTTATTTGGGTAATTTCATTAGAAATATATATTTCTTATTAAAAAAATCAAACTCACTGCCATCAAGTCAGTGATAATTCGTAGCCACACCTGCTGGAGGTTTCTGAAAGTGTTATGGGAATAGAAAGCCCATTATATAATTGCACAAATAGAGTGGGCACCAAATTAGGTGGAATGCTGGATTTGTAAATAATGATCATCCAGTGGTGGTAATTTAAGGGGAACAACCTTAGGCTGTTCTTTGGGGCCAAAGCCTACAAAGGTCTCCAAGGCTAATTGGACTTTTACCTGATCTATGATTCTCAGCTCTAACGTGATTAGCTGCAGCGAGTCATCCCTGACACTTGGTGACCCCATACATAGTACAAAGAAATTCTGTCTGTTCTTGCACCATCCTCATTATCAATTGTGGATTCAACCATGGCAATACACATTTTAATTGCCTAATGTCCAGACATCGATCACCAGGCCTTTCTCTCCAGTCTGTGCTTGTCTGGAAGCACCACTGAAGTCTATAACAGCATACAATCCTCCATTGACAAATTGGTGGTGGCCACAAATAAGGTAAATTGGCTGGCACTCCAACTGACATCTCCCACGTAGAAAATGAGATGGCATAGCTGTTATGCATTCAGCTGATAACCCAAGGTCCTCAGTTTGAAACCACCAGGTGCTCTGTGGGAGAAAGAAGAGGCTATCCACTCCTGTAAAGAGTTACAGTCTCAACAGAGCTAGAGCCCAGAGCTAGGGAGACAATTTAATTTGATTTGATTCTAGCTGACCGGGGGTGGGGTGGGGAGGAGTTGGGGTTGGGGAGGGGGATAAAAAAAAATCCTCTGATCTAGTAGGTCACCAGCAGTCTAGATAGGCCAGTAAGCCCAGTTTCTTTCTCAGTGATTCTTCGCACAGCTAGGGAGGTCCTGCCCGTCCTGGGGCCCTACACAGGGCTGTGGGAACACCCTGCCCCCCACCACTGCTATAGTGCCTACATACAGCATAAGGCAGTTATATCAGTGAACTCCAGCACTCAGTATCGCAGTGGGAACTGACGCCTGGCCACTGGTGCGATCTTGCCTTTAAGAGTAATCCCACCCTGTATCATATATCAAGTAGAATTGTATATCAAATGGGCACACCACCCCGCTACCTTGAGGAAGAGTTGGAACTCCTCCAGCCTCACAGACAGGTGATCAAGTCTCAGTTATCTCCTTACTTACCACTCTATTTCCTCATTCTTTATTCGCTTACTCTTCTATCTTTTCCACCACAGTCGGACTCAACGAGCTCAGGTTTGTTTTGTTTACTTTTCTCTTCCTATATTTTTTCTTCTTTGTCCCTCTTTTTCCTCTTCTCTCCATCTCCTTCCTATCATACACCACTACTGGCTTCTAGGTCACTACCCTCCACCTAGGGCAACTCAACCCAAATAGCAGGCGGAGCTCCAGCCTGCCCTCTGTGGGAGTGCTGTACACCATACAAGGCAGCTATGACAGCCATCTACAGCTCCCTGCGCTGCTGAGGAAACCTCCGTGGTACCTCTAAGGTGATCTCGCCAATTAGGGCAATTCCGCCCAGCACCACTGGGTCCCTGAATTAAAGGGGCACACCAACCTGCCATCGTGGTGCAGGGTTTAAACCCCTCTCGCCCCACATTCAGGCAATCAGGGATCAGCTATCTCTTTGTTCTTTATTTCTTCCTCCTCTTTCTTCCTTCTTTACCATCACAGCCAATCTTAGTGAGCACAGTTGAGCTTTTTCTCCTTTTTTCTCTTTGTTCTCTTTTTTCATTGTTCTCGCTCTCTCTACTTTTATGATTCTCTCCTCTCCCTCTCTTTCCTTCCACATGCCACTGCTGGTTTACAGACCCCTATGCCCTGTGTTGGGCAACTCTGCCCACCCAGTGGGGAGAGCTACAGCCTGCCCCCTGCGACAGTGCTGCACATGGCATGGCATGGGATTCAGCTATCTCTTTATTTTTTAAATTTTTACTCCTTTGATTTCTTTCATCTTCTTTTTCTTTCTTTCTTTTTGTTCTTCTCTCATTTTTTCTTCTTTTATCCTCTTCTACCTCTTGTCTCTTTGTTTGATTGGCATTGTTGCTACAGTCTTTGTTTTCTTCGTCTCTCTTTTTCTTCTCCTTTCACTTTCTTTCCTTTAACAAGCCACTAGCGGCCTCCAGGCCACTCCCCTCTGCCTAGGGCAACTCGGAAGGCCTAACTTGGGGAACTCCTGCCTGCATTGGTTGGCTTTACATGCAGCTAGGGAAATCATGCCGGCCCTCTTCCATGCAACAAGCAGCAGGGGGTTCTCCCCTTCAAACAGTGAGGGGAATTCTAGGCTAAACCCTGAGGTCCTACAAGTGACTGGGAGACACTCCTTCCCACCACTGGTGGGGTTCCACACTACTGCAGGAACATCCACCCAATCTCCAAGGTGATCTCTCTGACTACGGTAATTCCTCCTGCCAGCTACAGTGCTCTACACCAAGGAGGGTACACCCACATGCCCTCCTCAGCACTCCAGTGGAAGAGGGAAACACCACAGGCCACCCAAGGTGCTCCAAGCACCGTGAGGCTTAATTAGAGATCAGCCAGTGAAGCAACGCCCTCTTGGGCCCACAACAACCTGACCAGTGTCACATGAGAGGACTATCCAACTTACATTCCAAATAATAGAAAACGGATGGCTAGGGTAAACGTGAAACCACAGGAAGATATAGCGATAGCATGACCCCTCAGTACAGCTACCTAAAGGTAGTGCATAGAAGCAGTCATACGAGTACCCCTAGCGAGAGCCATTTGCTCTTCAACTCTGGAAGATGGCTCCACGCTCCTCTAAAACAACACATAAATAGCAACCAGTCCTAACAGCCTCAACAAAAAAGCAGGCGAAACAAGAAAATGCCAAAAGAAGTCATGAACCTAACGGTGTGCAAAGAAGAAGCAGATATTGACCTACCACAGAAATTGTCAGAATGCTGGTTGGAGTCATAAAGGATATGAGGGAAGCAATGAAGAAAAAGGATGAAATGATAGCAGAGATAAAGGCAGCCACCAAAGGGAAATACAAGACTTAAGGGATGAAATAATTAAATCCAGTAGAAAATTGACAGACTTTGCCAACAGACTTGAGGAGGCAGAGAATCGCACAAGTGACCTAGAAGATAACCAAGCAGACCTCAGCAAATGGGAGAATTCAAGCAACTAAGACAATCAGAGAAGCTGAAGAAAACTTGAGAGACTGATGCTATGTCTGATGCTATGAAGAGGAACAATATTAGAATAATTGGACTACAGGAACAAGACATAATAAAGAAGTCAACAGCGAAAATAGCGAGGGAAATCTTTGAGGAAAACTTCCCCAGCTTAAAAAACGAAAATCAGGCAATCATTCAGGAGGCTGAAAGAACACCAGCTAGACTGAATCCCAAGAAGAACTCACCAAGACACATAATTGTCAAATTATCCAATTATGAGGTAAAGGAGATCATAAAACCAGCTAGGGAAAACCAAAGAGTCATGTATAAAGGTACCCCAATAAGAGTATGTTCAGACCTATCAGCGGAAACGATGAAGAAGAGGAGGGAATGGAGTAACATATTCCAAAAATTGAAGGAAAACAACGCAAACCCAGGAACACTTTACCTGGCCAAATTACCTATTAAGAAAGATGGAGAAGTAAGAGTCTTCCCAGACAAGGAAAAATTCAAAGAATACATAAAAAGAAACCCAGCCCTACAATAGATCCTTGCCGATCCAGCATGGGCAGAAGATCAACACTCACCGACGGCAAATAAGAGACCATCACATAAAACAACTCCATCCATTGGGCAACAAAGAGAAAACAGCCCCCAAGATAGCTCAATAGTGGAAAGAGGGCAAACATAAACCACATACACAATACTAGTGGATAAGAAAGGTAGGTAGGAAAATACTCTGGGGGACGGACAACCGTAAAGTGGGTGAAGGGAGACGTCGGACAGGGCAAGATATGATAAAATAACAATTTATAAATTATCAAGGGCTCATGAGGGAGGGGGAAGCGGAGAGGGAGGGGAAAAATGAGGACCTAATGCCGGGGGGCCTAAGTGGAGAGGAAATGTTATGAGAATGATGAGGGCAATGAATGTACAAATGCGCTTTACACAATTGATGTATGTGTGGATTGTGATAAGAGTTGTATGAGCCCCTAATAAAATGATTAAAGGTAAATTTAAAAAAAACAAACAGGTTAAGAATTAAAGGCTGGAGAAAAATATACCAAGCAAATGTCAACACAATAAAAGCAGGGGTAGCGATCTTAATATATGACTAAACTTACCTCAACATACAGGCCATAACAAGAGACAAGGAGGGGCACTATATAATGCTTAAGGGAACAGTAGACCAAAAAACAGTGAGCATAATAAATATACATGAGCTCAAAGAGAGACCCATGAAATTTGTAAATCAAACGCTCCAAAAGATGAAAAAAGAGATCACAGGCTCAACAATTATAGTTGGTGACTTTAATACACCACTCTCTGAAAAAGACAAATCATTGGGTAAGAAACTCAACAAGGAGGATACAGATCTAAACAGCAGAATTGGACGACTGTACTTGATAGATATCTTCAGAGCTTTCCACCCACATGCAAAAAAGTTCACATTCTTTTCAAGTCCATATGGAAAATATTCAAAAATAGACCACATGCTGGCACACAAATCAAACTTGAATAAATTCAAGCACATAGAGATTATACAGACATCTCTCTCTGATCACTGTGCCATAAGGCTGGAAATTAACCGAAGGATGGTGAAGAAAACAAGGACAAAAAATTGAATGATGAACAATTCTCTATTGCAAAAGGAGTGGGTATTGACCCAGATCAGAGATGAAATCAGGAAACTTCTACAAGTCAGTGAGAAAAAAGACGATGAACTAAAACCTTTGGGGTACAGCAAAGGCAGTTATCGGAGGAAAGTTGATAGCAATAAATGCACACACTAAAAAAGAAGAGAGACTCGTGGATGATATGCTGGCACAAAACTTACACCAATTAGAGCAGAGTCAACACAACAACCCTACTAATAGCAAGAGGATAGATATAATAAAAATGAGAGCTGAGATACCGGAGAGGGAAAACAAGGAAACTATGGAAAAAATTAATGCAGTTAAAAGTTGGTGCTTTGAAAGAATTAACAGAATTGGTGGACTGCCGGCAAACCTAACCAAAGAAAGGAAGGAAAAAAGGACAATTGCAAGGATTAAGGATGCAACAAGGGACACTAATGAAATCAAAAGAATAATTACACAGTACAATGAAGGCCAATACTCTAATGAATTCAACAACTTGGAAGACATGGACAAATATTTGTAAACACAAATCCCTTCCTAGACTATCCCAAATATATGTTAAAAACCTCAACAGATCCAGAGTAATGGAAGAAATAGACAAAGTTATCAAGAGATTACCAACCAAAAAATCCCCTGGGCCAGATGGCTTCACAGGAGAATTCTACCAAGCATTCAGGGAAGAAATGACACCAATTCTACACAACATAGAACATATGTTCTACAGAACATAGAAAAAGATGGAAAACTCCCAAGCTCTTTCTATGAAGCTAGTATAACTCTGATACTGAAAGTGGGCAAAGATCCCACAAGAATTGAGAACTACAGACAAATATCCCTAATGAACATTGATGCAAAAATCCTTAAGAAAAATAGAATACAAAAGCATATTAAAAAATAATTTACCATGACCAAGTGGGATTCATACCGGGGATGCAGGGATAGTTCAACATACGAAAAGACCATCAGCATTATTCACCAAATTGGCAGGAATAGTGATAAGAACCACATTATAATCTCTATAGATGTGGAAAAAGCATCAGACAACATCAAACACGCATTCCTGTTTAAGACAAGAAGATAGCATTAGAAGGGAAATTCCTCACTATTATACAAACTATATATGAAAACCCAACAGCCAACATGGTAGTTAGTGGAGAAAAGAGGAAAATAATTCCACTGAAAAAGGGGACCAGAGAAGGATGCCCTTTGTCCCCACTCCTATTTAAGTTCGTACTGGAGCTCCTAGTTAACAACCTAAAACAAAGAAAAGACATCAAAGGCATTCATCTGGGGAGGGAAGAGGCGAACTTATCATTATTTGCAGATATGATTCTATACATTAATGATCCCCTAAACTCCACAAGCGGAGTGTGGGAAACAATAGAGGAATATGGCAGAGTGGCAGGATACAAGATCGACAAACAAAAGTCTATCAGACTGCATTACACATCAGACAAGGTCACAGAAAAGTCCATTAAAAAGGCAGTACCTTTTATAATAGCCAAATACAGATTGAAATATCTAGGGATATACCTGACTGAACAAATGAAAGATTTGTATAAGGAAAGTTATAAAACACTACTACAAGAAACCAAGAGCGACCTGAACAAATGGAAGAATATCCCATGCTCTTGGATTGGCAGACTCAATATAGTAAAGATGTCAGTTCTGCTCAAGGCACTATATAAGTTCAATGGTATCCCAATATGAATACTAACATTCTTCTTCAAAGAACTGGAAAAACTGATTACCAACTTCATATGGAGGGGAAGAAGACCAGAAAGCATAGAACTCCTGAAGAAGAAGAACAAAGTGGGAAGACTTGCTCTACTTGACTTTAGCACATATTGTATGGCCACAGTAGTCAAAACAGTGTGGTACTGGTATAACGACAGATATTCAGACCAATTCAAAAGAGCTGAAGACCCAGAAATAAAAACATTAGCACACAGGCAACTGATCTTTGATAAGGGCCCAAAAAATATCAAATGGGAAGCAGATGCTCTCTTCAATAAATGGTGCTGGATAAAAATGGATATCTACCTGCAGCAAAATGAAGCAAGACCCTTAACTGACTCTGTGCACAAGAATAAACTCAAGGTGGATCACAGACCTTGAAGTAAAACCCCAAACATTTAGGGCCATTAATAAAGGAGTTGGGACAAACCGAGAACCTTGGCACAGGGAATACACAGGCTATCAGAAATAGGAAAGGATACAAATACAGAGGAGTCACAAATAGACAAGTGGGATATATTGAAGATAAGTCACCTGTGTACATCAAAAGAATTCACCAAGAGTAATAAGAGAGCCTAGATACTGGGAAAACATCTTTAGCAATGACACATCAGACAAAGGCCGTATTACTAAAATCTACAATACTTTACAAGCTTACAATAAGAGAAAAACTAACTGCTCACTAAGGAGGTGGGCAAAAGGCCTGAACAGAAGTTTCACAGAGTCTGAAATCCAAATGGCCAATAAATATGAGAAAATGTTCCTGATCATTAGCCATAAGAGAAATACAAATTAAAACAACTATTTGATACCACCTAACACCCTCAAAGAGAGCCCAATTCAAAAAATCAGAAAGCAACAAGTGTTGGAGTGCTGTGGTGAGATAGGAACTATCATCCACTGCTTGTGGACCTGTGGGTATGTGCAGCCATTAGGGAAATTGATTTGGCGATTTGTAAAACAGGTGGAAATTGAGCTACCGCAGGACCCAGCAATCTTCCTACTGGGCATATACCTAGAAGAGGCAAGAAACAAACCACGGCCTCCAATATTCATTGCAGCACACTTCACAATTTCAAGGAGTTGGAAACAACTCAAATTTCCATCAATAGATGAATGGATTAAAAACTGTGGTACATATATACAATGGAGTACTATGCATTGCTAAAAAGCATTGATGAATACATGAAGCATATCGCCACATGGGAAGAACTGGAAGAAATTATGCTAAGTGAAGTAAGTCAAACACAAAAGTACAAGTACAAAGTGAGTCTACTGAGGTAAGTTTATTTAAAAAAAAAAAAAAGAAAGAAAGAAAAGAAAAATGCAAAGGGGGCATAGGGAAAAAGCTACTGTATACAAACTCCAGGGGTGAGGTCCAGGTAGTATGGGAGGGGCCAGACAAATCCAGGGGTACATATGGTAGCCAACTAAAAGGGTGAGGGAGAGGAAAGGGAAAAAAAAGAGAGATGTGTGGTGGAGTAATAGGGCTCTGACCTACCCAAGGGGAGTGTATTGTTTGTGTCGCCACAGGAAAGAGGGACCAGACTTAAATCCAGGGTTCCAAGATATGAATGCAGCTTGCTGTCATGGAGAGGGGAGCCAGTGGAGGGGTCTGAGGGCTCTGCCCTTGTACCAGCAACATGGACAACTGCCCCTCCCCTCAGAAAAATTTACTTTAGAGGACGGCATTGAAGCTGCAGCTATGGGAGCGGGGGCTGTCTGATTAGAGCACACAGGAGCAAATGAATGGAGAGGAAGAGAGAATGGAGCCCATTCTGGCCCACTGGGCCTGGAGGGTGATATGCCTGCTCTGAATAGCCAATGCAGAGTGGACCAT
Source organism: Echinops telfairi (assembly GCF_000313985.2). Taxonomy (NCBI): domain Eukaryota; kingdom Metazoa; phylum Chordata; class Mammalia; order Afrosoricida; family Tenrecidae; genus Echinops; species Echinops telfairi. The sequence goes on from NW_022103899.1 coordinate 13,057,678, forward strand.
ATGGCTGACCCCACTATGAGACACTGTCCCTCGCTGACACATGGCCCTACACCGAACAACACTGGGGACTCAGTGTTGGGATTGGCCGGTGTGACCCCACGACACAGAGGCAAAACACAAAAGGCATGTGACAGAGCAACGGCGGGGAGCAGAGCAGGGAGCTCCCGAGGGAGTGCAAAAGATAGACTTTGGGATCAGAGTGTGGCACCCCATCAGACTTGACTGGAGGAAACACCTAGAGGTCAAAAATCCGACCTTGATCTATTTACAGGTTTTCCTTTCTGTTTAAAATATTTTTCTTTTTCTTAAAATTAATTTATTCTTTTGTCAGTCATTGCTGCATTGCTTTTCGTTGTTGCTGTCATCGTTGTGTTCTCTTGTTGCTTTGTCTTGATATGCCTTGTTTTTTGGTGCATATTATTATCTCTGCAGATCTATCTAGATAAGATAGGCTGGACGAACAGTCTGGAGGAGAAAACAATGGGACCGATGGTTCTGGGGGGGCATTGGAGAAGGGGAGGTGGGGGAAAGGAGGTGGTGTTGACCAACCCAGTGACAAAGGAGCAACAAGTGGTCCAAAATTAGTGGCAATGAGGGTGTAAGAGGCCTGGTAGGAATTCAGCAAGGTCAATGTAAACGAGAGAAATTACTGAAACCAAAATGAAGGCTCAGCATGATAGTGGGACAAGAGGGTGGTAAAAGAAAATAGAGGAAAGAACCAGGAGGCAAAGGGTAGTTATAGAGGTCTAAATATAGGCATGTACATATGTAAATATATTTATATAGGATGGTGGGGAAATAGACCTACGTGCATATGTTTATAGGTTTAATATTAAGGCAGCAAATGGACATTGGACCCCGCACTCAAGTACTTACTCATTGCAAAAACACTTTGTTCTATTAAATTGGCATTCCATGATGCATACCTTCCCAACACAATCACTGAAGACAAATGTGTGCATAAGCAAATGTGGTGAAGACAGCTGATGGTGCCCGGCTATCAAAAGATATAGCTTCTGGGGTCTTAAAGGCTTGCAGGCTAACAAGCAGTCATCTAGTGCAGAAGCATCAAAGCCCACATGGAAGAAGCACAGCAACCTGTGTGACCATGAGTTGTAGAAGGGACCAGGTATCAGACATTAAAGAACAAAAAATCATGTCAGTGGGTGCCCACCTTCCCAATACGATCACTGAAGACAAATGTGTGCATAAGAAAATGTGGTGAAGAAAGCTGATGGTGCCTGGCTATCAAAAGAGATAGCATCTGGGGTCTTAAAGGCTTGAAGATAAACAACCGGCCATCTAGCTCAGAAGCAACAAAGCCCACATGGAAGAAGCACACTAGCCTGTGTGACCA
>NW_022103899.1:13059673-13062273 GCF_000313985.2 Echinops telfairi
TTTTGAGAATGATGATGGCAACAAATGTACAAATGTGCTTGACATAATGGATGGATGTATGGATTGTGATAAGAATTGTATGAGCCCCCAATAAATTGAATCAAAAAAAAAGAAAAAGAAAAATGAGTTAGTCTCAAAAACCCACAGGGGCAGTTCTAGGCTGAGTCAGAATTGACTCCATGCAGTGAGTTTGAGTTTTTGTTTGAAAGCCATCCCTACCCCTTTTTGGGTGAAGGGAACCTTGAAGAAAGAGACTTCCAAATTTATGGGAAATCTGGTAGATAGATTGTCTTTGAAGCAATTGTCTAGTTTGAGATAGCAAACAACAAGCACCTTAAAAATATATATCCAAAATTTCTTATAAACAATTCCAGGCCATAGTGTTTGTTTAATACTTTATGGCTCTAGATGTGTGAAGCAAGCTCAGAGGAATATATAATGAATTCACACACTTGTTAAGTTTATCAAGCCAATACTGGTTAAGACTATTCATTTGTGATGATATAATACCAAGGAGGGAAGTTAAGTGGAAATGTAAAAAATCATGAGACTGATGGTATGTAAGTCAACACACACACACACACACACACACTAACAGAAACACAGGGAGAAAAAAGTTTATGCAAAATTTCTCTTACCTTTTAATTCTATTTGTTTATAACTTTTTGAAGCATCATTGTATATTGTCTATTGACACAGAGTATTATATACATGTATATTCTAATACATATTAGAGAGAACATAAGAGTGTTCTCTCATTATATACAACCCTATTGCAACTAGAGTTCCCCATTCATACATACATAGATTTATGTTTTATGAAATAAATTAGTTTTTATAAAAAAGAAACCAAAACAAAACATGCTTAAACATGTGATCAATGGGTGACTGCAGGCAAGTTTCCTTAGTAATACATGTTTGGGGTGTCTTTAAAAAAAAAAAAGAAGTCAATTCAAGGCTGCGAGGTCAGATCAGAAGATTAATGCAACTGCCAAATTACCAAAGAGGTAATCTTGATAGATTTTCTTTAAGGACACGGGAAGACCCCAGGGGTTTATTACGAAGAAGTTTTAAGAACCCGAAAACTGGAGAGGTAAAAAAAAAAAGGGTAGGAAAGCTGTCCTGAGGAATTGAATTTTCTTATCATGAGAATGTACCTGATCATTCTTCAAGAGTAGGAAGAATTTTGTTAGGAAATTGTACCCCATCCAACTACACTGCTGATCCTACCTCTACACTTTCCTCTTCATCTCCTGAACTAAAAAACATTTGAAAGGAAAATGTTTGGAGGGCCTTGAGGAGGCAAACCAGTCATTTTGAAGCATGGAGTTCTGGAAGAATTACTAGCGTTGGGAATAGTCTCCAGAAGTGGGTAGGCTTTGGAGGCGATATCAGTAATCCATGTTTTTATTTTTAAAATAAAAGGTTTTGTGATCTTGCAGTAATGCTTTTTGGCTGATCCATGTAGATGTAATTAAATGCATATATAAGAGCGATTGGAAAGTCTTTTCCAGTGTGTTATTCTTGCATTTCTACCTTTCATTGTTTTATGCTACTTTACAAATAAGTTGTAGAAATGGATAGTTATATAGTTATAGAAATATAAACTACTTATGCTCAGTGAGATGAAAATGGTTATTGCTCTAAAGAAAGACATTTTGCTTATATTTACAAAAACCTTTCAGAATTGTTATATGCTTCTATATGTGATTCTTTGATTCTCTTAACAAGTTGTATCAGTTTACTGACTTTCTCATCATTTAATTAGATAAAAGCACTGGTAGGTGTATATTTCTTATTTGTATGAGAGTCATAATTCACTTCTTTAATTTAGCTATACATTCTTGTTTTCTATATTTTTCTTTCAACCATATGCTACCAAATGATACAATAGAAAAAGGAGAATCTGTACACCTTTTGTTTTTAGGGCCCGTTTCTCTTCTTTTGGCATTAGAGGTACATTCCTAGCATAAAAATATAATTTAATACCTTCTTAATTGGTTTGTAGAATTTATTTACTGGTTTATTGAAGACTCGAGAAGATAGTACAGATATGTTAACTAGTTTTAAGATATCTTATACTACAGACTAAGAAAATGTGGTAATACTTCCCCATATAAATGCTGAAGATGAATGTGTGCATAAGTAAGTGTGGTGAAGAAGGCTGATGGTGCCCGGCTATCAAAAGATAGGGGTCTTAAAGGTTTGAAAGTAAACAAGCGGCCATCTAGCCCAGAAGCAACAAAGCCCACATGAAAGCAGCACACCAACATGTATGATCATGAAGTGTCGAGAGGACCAGGTATCAAGCACCAAAGGCAGGGGGAAAAAAATCATATCATCATGAATGAGGGGAGCGCATCATGAGGACCCAATGCCCATCTGTAGACCACTGGACATCCTTTGCAGAGGGGTATTGGGGAGGAGATGAGTTCAGTGTAGCAATAATGCAACTCACAACCTTCCTCTAGTTCTTAAACACTTCCTCCCCACCACTATCATCATACCAATTCTACCTTGCAAATCTGGTTAGACCAGAGGATGCACAGCGGTACAGATGGGAACTGGAAACACAGGGAATCCAGGACAGATGAACCCCT
>NW_022103899.1:13062487-13119247 GCF_000313985.2 Echinops telfairi
GGGGGGGGGGGGGGAAGGAAAATGAGGAGCTGATACCAGGAGCCCAAACGGAAAGCAAGTTTTGAGAAAGATGAGGGAAATGAATGTATAAGTGTGCTTTACACAATTGATGTATGTGTGGATTGTGATAAGAGTTGTATGGGCCCCAATAAAATGATTTTTTAAATGTGGTAATAAATTATATTACTTAGCACCATTAAATATGAATGAAAATAAATTTCAAGTTTAATATTTGTGTATAATAAAAAATAGATACTTTTAGTAGATATAACAAGAGTGGTTTTAATTGACCAGAATAACCTAAGTATATTTTAAAAATTAAAGAAATAGCAGTTTCAATTAGCAGATTAAAATCAAGATAAAATAAAAATACATTCACATTAAAAATGATAAATGATAAATATACTGTCATGGTTACAACTAGTTATATGTACATTGGACTACAATTGAACAAATGATAAATTCCAATATGGATATTTAATGAATATAAACACTGGAACATACTTTCAGGAGCAAAGAAACGACATTAACATTCTTTCCACTAACTGCATAAAATTAGCAGACCTATATTTCAAAATGCCCCAAGTTAGTTTTTGATACCAAATGAGTTGGTTTTAAAAGATTATAAAATTTTACTTTTTCTTTATGAATGAGACACAAAGAAGATATTAATTAGCAACTTAGCTTTCAGAAAACCTACCATTGAGAAATATTACATGTATCGATAACTAGAGACAGCCTAAACATTAAGACTGTGCAATAGATGAACATTGACTATTGAAGAAATTTGATCTAAACTTAACATTGATAAAATCACTATAGAGATATAAAAAGTACAATATCTAACATATACCACAGATGTTTCACCATTTTTTACTGTCCTTTAAGGATGTCTTGACAGCGTGTCTAGAGTAATGCTGAAAGGTTTGCACACTGTTAGCAAATCAGTTGAACCTGCGTCTTTGAATAATAAATAGCTAGAGAGTGAGTTTATGTTTTTCAATTGTGTAGACAATGGAAACGTTCAGAACAGCCAATGTTTCTTTTTATGACAGCTATTATGTATTCATACATTTGAAACTAAGTTAATAGTAACTTTACATGTAAAGACATTATAAATGTATTGATGAGCTTATTAACATGCTAATTTTTATTGATTTAGATAACTAACCTAGATGATTTCAAATAACCTCTGGATTCACCATCTATTGTGGACTTTAAGAAATAACCCATGATGGCTGTCAATAGCCCATTATAATGACAAAATTAAAAATCACATACACTATTATTTCTTCTCCTAAAACTGACTTCTACAAATGAAAACATTTTATTCTTTGAATATTTCTGCAGAAATTATCTTAAGGAAATTCAAATTCTATTTAGATATCCAGTGAATTTATTCTTCTGATTTTTCCCATCTTCATTTAATTATTCCTCAGGCATTCTGAGAATAATTCATGTTCAATAATACATTCAAGTTCTTCACGGATTTATATTGTCATATACACCAGTTCTATTAAAATATTCCATTTTCTGAAAAACCCCAAAATGTAAACATTGTAACTGACATCTATAGATAGTGTTTCTCTATTTTTTAAAGTTAAATTGGAACATTTCTAACGGGGTCAAGTCCCGAGTTATTTACCTTTTCTGGATTAGAATGCAAGTTCATCGTCAAAATAAAAGGGGGGGAAAAATCACACCTATTATAAAAGTGTGAGTCAGCAAGAGTGTCAGCAAGTTTAATATATGTTAAAAATGATCTTGCATTTAAAAATAAATATTGTATATGTTATCATAGATATTTCGTTCCTCTTAGATTTCAAACTTCTGATGCTAGTATCTGGTTGTCTTCAAAATACCAAATATAGAATTATAAACCCTATTTTATGATAAAATCAGCTCAAATACAGTATCAGATATTGAAATACGTACATTATTGCATTATGTATTCACTTAAAAAAATACCATCTTAGATGGTATGCATTTGATTGAAGACTGTAAAATTGAATAACAGTATTTACAAGTTCATTTTCACAACACATTTTTCACAAAGTCCCGAGAAAATAAGAAAGTCTTCATTGATTTTCCTTCATATAAAATGATGCTAAATATGTTCACATGGTAGAAATGGAGAGGGTAAAGTTTCTATTTACAGATTCCCTCCCATCTGTGTAGTAGGACAGGAAAGTAGCTGATAAGGAGTTTTGTAGCATCAACTTTAGTGATACAGATGTGGAAATGATCACCAAATGGCAAAGGCAGACATGACGCAGTTTATCATCATCATGGATCAGTAAATGAATGGCCCATAGCAATTCTGCTTAGTTGCTTTTCTTGGAAAGACGAAGGTAAACCCACTGGACTCATTGACATTTTATCTGTTTCCTTGAGAAAGGGACAGAAAGTCTGCTAGACAAGAAAAAAAATCAATTCTACCAATGAAAATGGGATAGCTTTTTGTTGTAGTTCAATTGTTTAGCTAATTTTAGTTCCATATTTAAAAGCTTAAGATAGATCTCTTTTGAAAACTAGAGTAGAATCATAGCCAATGTGTATTATGAACTTTTGCAATCTTATCTGTGAATTAATTTGGCGGTGTACTAGATAGAGCTAGTTCAAACAAGCTCACAAAAGTGGATGTGTTCATTTCTTCCCAATTCCACATTTAGTAGTTTCAGGCTGGTTGCTTGAATTTGCCCATGGTGGAAGTATTTACACCATGGAAATTGGCAAATGCTACAATTTAATATATTGGGTTTTGTGGTGTTGGTTTTTACTCCCACATAGCTGTTGAACTTTTACCAGTACAAGGTTGAATTCCTATGTTTGTTTCTGTGTGTGGCATTCAAGAAATGTATTTAATACTGAAATGTCCATATAAAGTCATGAAACCAAGTCCTTGAGCTAGTGGTACAAAACATTTACGCACTGTTCCATCTATTTCAAGCATAAAAGTTTTCTGGTTTTAAAACAACATTTTCAATATCATGGATGCTTTTCCCATTTAAGTGTTCACTGGGATAGTCTTGACTGTATCCTTGACCATCACTGATTGTCGACACTGTGTAAGATGCGCTACGGAGGGCCTCTGTCTGGGAAAAACTGTTTCCAAATTGGATTCTGTATTGATTCCAGTTTCTTCTTAAAATTGCTTGAACCTATCCATCAAAAAGAAGCAAAGAGAATAAGAATGACCCATTCATTGACATGCAGTTGCTGTACTTAATAGCATAGTAAAACAGCTATGAAATCCTTGATGTTAATGTGTTACTTTCTTTTTATTCAGTTTAAAACATTAAAATGAGTAAATCACATTAGGAGATGCATTGCAAGTACGCTGTATTTTCAGATACCATTGGAAATTCTTTTCATGCCATGTCTTTGAAGCCTTAATAATGTGTGAATAGGTATACATTCTTATTAAATAGTTATAACAGATCCCACTTACAAGATTGTATGTCCAACACCTAATTTTATATTGATACATTCATTAGGAGAATGAGAAAGTAATTAGTGAGAGTATGAAAGAAAAGGGAAACAAAGAAAACAAAAACTAAGCTACTGAATTAGGTAAATGATCATTATTCGCCGTAACAGCAGGAGCAATCCTCACTGAGTGATCATCGTGTCTTAAGGATTGTGCAAGACTCTGAAGACAAAGTGGAGGTTTTGTCCTCCTGAACTTTACCGACCAGGGAAAAAAGTTACTGAAAAAATAATTACAAGTGGATAAGTATTGTGGAAAAACTCTTTACTAAATTTACCATCCTTCTATTGCATTGTATCTGGACCACTCCTACTCCCCGCCCCCATACAAAAGTAACTTGATGTTTAATGACTCTAATTTCTAGTCACTCCAAGGGGAGTCGTGATTTTGGATGAGAACTGTCAGTGGTTATGGAGTCAATTCTGACTCTCAGTGCCCCATCTCTTACATATATGTGTGTGTGCGCGCATCAGCATGGACTCAATAGCAGTCAGTTATATGCAAGTTTAATTTGATTTATTCATTGTTGTTGAGAATACACATAGAAAAACATCAGTTCAAGAGTGCAATTCGCAGACAATGATTGCATTATGTAACCCTTCTTACCCTCTTCTCTGAGATGCCTCCCATCTATTGACATCAATTCACTGGTCCCCTTACATTCCTAGCTAACCTTCGGGTGCTGCCGTCTATCATATCCGATATCGATAGCTGTTACAAGAGTATGCTGCTTCGGGCATACCCATTTTACTCAGTAAACAATCATTTTGCTTTATGAAGACTTCTGGGGATACTTTTGGTTTAAGGTTTAAATATCATTTCAAGACATGTTCCCCGTGGCTGTAATTTTGATAATATCAGGTTTTACAGACGTTGTTTCACTGTACTGCTGAGTAGGATTGAATTGCCATCAAGTTAGTAATTGAGTGTAAACCAAGGCAGGTCATCTATCCTGACTTTAGTTTTAACTGAACATCGAGTCCAAACCAATGCCTAATATTCAATAAGCGGAAAGCAAGCAAGACTTTCCAAGTGTATCTTCAAGTGAGTAACTGGGACATTTCCACGTCTCGGGAGTTAGCCGACTACTTTGGAAATCTCCGCTTCCATGTTAAGAAGGTCTCTGCCATCGCGCTGTGGAAAGTAGGCACTGTTTGCTGCATTTTGACCAAATGATTCCCCAAAGGAAGCCTGAGCATGTAAGCGTATTTTCTGATAATTTATATATAAAGGGGATTTTAAAAATCATGAACAATATAGAATTAAGAGACAATGGAACATTTCCATTTCTGAAGCCCTCTCATATTACAAAGATCAAAGGCAAACTCACTGCCATTCAGTCGATGCTGACTTAACAGTGTTCTCGCTGTGGGCTACCAGGACTGTTTGCAGGAGTAGAAAGTCCCACCTTTCTCCTGAGGAGCTGCTGGTGGTTTTGAACTGCTGTCCATAGAGCATCAAATAATCTCCTTTCTATTAGTTATATAGATTTTTAAAAACTTTCTACACTATATATGTGTGTTTAAAACAATAATAGGCCCCCAAATGGGCCTGGCTTATGTGAGGCTTTTGTAAGCTTGTTTTTAAATCATTTACCTGTCTAAGAGGGAAAGGAAACATAGTTATCTAACAGAGGAGGAGCCGCAGCGGTGTAGTAAGGTTATACATTAGACTGTGAGCCCCAAAGTCATCCATTCGAAACCACCAGACACGCTGAGGGAGAAAGATGAGGTTCTCTCCTCCTGTAAAGAGTTACAATCTTGGAAGTCCACAGTTAAATACTGTACTGTGGGATCCCTATGAGTTGAAATTAACTGGAAAGCAGTGAATTTGATAAGCAAATAGGTATCTTCAGAATACCTGCAACAATGTGGGGCATTTCAAATATGTCAGATTCTCCTATGCTCTGTCACGTTCAATGAACACAAGTTTTATTGTCTCCTTTTAGCAAGTAGGGAAAAAGGAAGAGCCCAAGAGAGATACAGTGACTTTCCTTAGTTAGAACTCAAAATGAATTGTTACAAGTTTTAGTTAGCATTTTTCATCTAGTCATTTTAAAAGCATGTTATTAAAACGCAATGATTTGGCTTCAAGAACAACTTTGTTATGTAAGTGAATTGTGAATTCTGTCACTAAATTCTGGAATGATTAACACAGAAACTATACAGTTGCTGCCTGAAAATAGCTAGTGTGAAAGATCCTGTGTAAATATGAGGAAGCGTGCTCACAGGAAGGTATTGCTCAGACATAAATCCAGTACTTTCAGTCTCCAAAAAGAAAGCTTAACTTCAATTCTAAAAGCCAAATTGGCTTTTGAAATTTTGTTTGTTCTTGAAATATCTACTTTGATCAAGGTCATCACCCTATTTCTTCTCTGCACCCAAATCATCAGAAAAACCATGGTGAGTCAATTTCCTGGACTGTGAGTAGTTATTTACTAAAGTTTAAAATAATGTTAATTACGGATCTAAAACCCGTGTAGACTTTTGTTAGTTTAAATTTTTCTCTATAATTTCAGTGTTCTTCATTTGCTTCCTCTAATGCAATGTCACACTTGTTGAACAGAGCATGTGCACTCTTAATAAACATTAAATGTGGGGGGGGGAGGTACTAGGATGCAATGGACAATTCCCAATGGAAGGGGAGATATCTTGGTCCCATAAAGATAAGAAAAGGGATTTCAATGTTTTATGCATGGACATTACATAACAACCACAGGAAGAAGCTATAGAATCCAACATCATAGCTTTCTGTGTCCACTAGCATCTGGCAAGGAGCTATTCTCCTTAAGCTAACTGATTTTTAAAATTAAATAATTAGACAGAGCCTTGGCAAAAAAAATCTATTTCATACTATGGAGTATAGGTTCAGTTTTTCTAACAAAAATCTTTGTATTAACTATATAAAAGCATCTGTTTTCAGGTGCTATTAAATACAGGGAGGTGATGAGGGCAGGCCCTTCTTGGTAATGGGAGTCTCTAGTCCATGGTCACAATGTACATTTTTATCTTTGGGGACTAGAGCCATGACTAAAGTGCCCTACATGCTAGTCCAGCCCTGTTTTATGACTACTGAGGAACAATAATAGGAAGACATTGCTTTAAAACAGCAGAGACATTAAGTGAAATACAGAGAGTTGACCGAGTGTGGTAAGCAAGAAAGGACCTAAGGAAATGATTTTAAGGAGTTCATGACATAGTTGGAACAGCACAAAATGTATTTGGCAGCTGTGTGGGGAAAAGAGAGAGTGGGAAAAACTAAGAGGCACAGAGACAAAAAGGGAGGGATTATAGTATTTCTTAAGATGAGCAATGAATCATACATAAACAAGAATTGTATCTCTGGGGATGAGGAGACGGGGACAGACATTAGAGAAGTGAAGAACAGAATGATTTGGCAACAGTCTGCCTTGAGGATTTTGTGTTATTGTAATTTTTAATGCCAAATGTTCTCAGCATGGCAGATGATCAGAGTTTTGTGTCTCCATTGCTTACACAGATCGAGTTTAATTAGAGTTCTAGGCATCGGCTTAGTTACTCCCTAGACTTACTTTCTAAAGAAAAGGGCCAATTTGAGATTTTGATTCCAAAATGATTATATTCTCATTTGTTCATGTGTTTTTTGAAAATGAATAATTTGATCAATCTAATACATACTGATTATCTACTGATGATAGGCATTATCGTAGAGGTACAAACACTTAATTGTTTGGCCAGTAGCTGAGAAGTGGGTCCCCAGAGGCACCTCCGAAGAAAGCAATGGCAATCTGGCTCTGAAAGGCGGCAGCCATGAAACCCTGATGGGGTGTAGTTCATCTCGGCAGTACACAAAGTCACGAGGAGGTGGGAGGCCACCAGCCGTCAAGGGCTGCTGAAGTTGGAGAGCGATGCTAACACCCTCAACTTCTCTAACACCCACTAGTCCTGGTGAGGCTTTTAAGGAACATGTCTTATTGCCCTAAGTGGATACTGAGACCCCAGGAAACTCAGAACATTGCCCACTGTTATCAGAGCCTGGGAGAAAGTGGTCTGTGGGTGTAAATGTTGCTCTGTGTCAGTGTCTTTATTCTGTACTGTCTCCTATCACAAAATATTTTGTTAGTGATTGTGTTATAATCACTGACTGGTATTAAAACGTAACTGGTATAAAAAGAAAATTGATTCCTGTATGCACAGAGGTGTAATATAAATATATTCAATACACATATTGAACATCTATATTCATTTTAGCAGTTTTACTAACATATCATTCTTATATCCTACAAGTGGTTCAAATTTGATAATACTCTTATTTATATTAAACTATAAAATCTTACATAGGCAGCACATTGGACTATCTAATGTCATTTATACAATACTACATTTGTATATAATAAATGTTATTTGATCTTTATGTCATAACAACAATATATTCTTTATTTCTTCCTAATCGTTAGGTAAATTATGTTTGACCCATATTATGTTTAGGTGTTGTCAGGTGCTGTTGAGTTGGTTCCGACTCAGGATAGCCCCATGTATGACAGAACAAACCCCTGTTGGCCTCACTCTCCTCACAACTCCTGTCAGCCCTGTTTTGTAGTAAAGATGTCAGTCTATCCCATGGTATATCTTCCTGTATTTCATGAATCTATGCTTTACCAAGCATGATGTCTTATTCAGGGACTGTTACTTTTTGATAGCATGTCCAAATTACATGAAAAGTATTACCATACTGGCTTGTAAGCACCACCCTGCTATATTTTTTTCATGACAGATTTGTTTGTTCTTCCATTCCATATTCCATATTATCTGCCCATGCCATCAATTTTCCTACAGTCTTGCTTATTAAACATCCAACTTTCACATGTGTTTAGACAACTGAAAATATCCTGATTTGTGTTAGGCACACCTTTATCATCAAAATGACATCTTTGCTTTGCAAGGGTGGTAAATTATTTAATGTAGCCCCTCTAGCTAGTCTCTAATTCCCATCCAATGACCTTTTCCTTCATGGGTTTGGAGCAGAAGTGGGGGAAGACAGTGATAGGATTCACTTCTGAGTAATTGGAAACAGGCTTCATTAGAACACCATCCTGCTGGGGCAGAAAGAAGCCCTCTGCGAAGCAGGAGGAGATCTCATTACTCGGAAAACCAGGAGTGGAGTGTATCTCATTATGCACAAGATCTGTGCATAATGAACCTCCTTGATCCAGAAAGCAGCTGTGCCATCAGAGATGCAGCAGAGGCAGATGCCTATGCAGATGGAGCCAGAGCATGAGACAGAGCAGTGGACCAACCAGTCCACGGAACAAGGAAAGCTTAATGCTTTGGAGCTGGGGGGTGGTTGGTGGAATAGGGTGCCTCTGGGTACTTTATTGGGGGAGATAGACTTGCTCATCCATGGAGGCGGACCTTCCTGGTTGGGACTTACTGGAGTGGGGTGCCTCGGGGCAGTTAATTCAGTGAACTGGGTTATCTGATCCACAGAGTTTAAGCTGAAGGTCTCTGTGTTGAGATTTACAGCAGAATTGGCCTCCCCTTGGACACTTTTTAGCAGCCCTGAAAGAACTATATAACAAGCCCTAATGAACAAACTGCATCCTAAGCATTTCTCCCTTGCATTGCAGCCTGTCAGCTTCCATAATAAACTCTTAATCATGAATATTGTTTGTAAATTTTGTGTGGCCATGCCAATGGATTATTGAACTCAGGAACTGGGAAACTAGAGTGTTGTGTATGACCCAATGGCTTTTTTACACTTTAAAACAGTCTTTTGCAGAAGATTTTCCCAATCTGAATATAATCTCTTTGGCCTACATTTCTCAGTAACTTCAGGAAAGCAGTTCCTCTACTCAATTGTATTACAGAATAATCACAAATGCACTACCTAAATGTATGAAATACAGTATAATGTATTTGACAATTCTTTTCTTATATTTAAATAATTTACATTAAATTTTAAAGCATATTTTATTATATGCTAAGACCAAGAACTAAAATATTTCTTAAAACCAATGTCACTGCCTTTGAGTTGTTTCTGACTCATAACAACCTTATATGACTGGGTACGTTTCTGTGGTTTCTGAGTTTGTAACTCTTTACAGAAGTAGAAAGCCTTATCTTTCACTAAAAATAATATTCCATAGTGTTACATAACTGTACATAACTCTCAAAGTTGATGTGCCTTATAGGAATGTTCCTCATAAATGTATGCAGACTAATTCCATGTATTTATTTTTTAATCTGAGGCTTAGTGATAAAGTCATGGTTAGCAAGTATCTATGTCTCATTCAGTTGTTTGAATTCCTAAACTGTGAATTCCACCAAAACTCTCCTATAGGTTTATATTTGTCTAGTAGTTTAATAGCATATAAAGAGGTAAATCAATACAGCTCAGAGTAAGAACTACAAAACAAACCAAAACCTGAAACCAAAATCGAACAAAGCAAAAACCAAACCTGAAACTCAAACCAGAACAAAACCCAAATTCTTGCATGATCAGTTGATTCTGAGCCATGGTGATCTCACTTGTTATAGAATCAGGTTTTCTTGGCTATTATCTTATTGGAAGCAGATTGCCAGATCTTTCTCTTGGGGTCTCACTAGACAGGTTTCGGAGGACAATCTCTCACTTAGTAGACCAGCATAAACTGCTTACACCCCTGGGGACCAGCACATGAGCTATAGCGCCCTTCATGTGGATAAGAAAAATGACATCCATTCGACACTTCTGAATAGGAAAGCCTTTGATATAAATCAAGAAATATTTATGAGTACATCATCATATTATGAATCCTATTCTCCTCTTTTTTGCTAATAGAATGTATTTCCATGCTGTATAATGTTTACCATTTAAATCCTGTCTCATGCACTAGAAAAGTGTTTCCAAGGCTACCTCCTATTTGGGAGGGTGGGCAAAAAAAAGAAGAAAGGAGCAATTTAGCTGGTTCTAGTTCCTATTAGAGTGCATGTTTTATGAGGTTTAGGGTTGCTAAGAAATGTACTTATGACAAAGTTTAGATTTAATAATATTAATTTAAAAGGTATGCAAAAAACCAAATTGAATTGCACCTATAAAAAAAATAAGGTGGGTGTTTTTTCTTTTGAAGTTTTAACTGGAGAAATTTCATACTGTTTCATGATGTTATTTCTCTTTGTTAAGAACAAAAATTACATTGCAAATATAAAATGATAATAAAGATAAAATAAATTCCCATACCTCTCCGTTAAAGAAGCAGAAAATCGTAGAGACCAGAAGACCCTGTAAGACAAGAACAGGATGATCTGATTCCAAATGGAAAAAGACACATCTTTATAAACCAGTTGCTGCATATATAGTAAACCCTAAAATCAAAGATGCATGCACATTTCCCACCAGCGTTCCCTGATATCAAACGAGCCGTACCTGGTAGTGCATAAGGATGTGCATGATGTAGTCGTAGACCTCCTCCGCAGTCCTTCCCTCGGGTCGCCATGGGAGCAGCACGAACTCAATGCCAAGCAGCGGCACCAGGATAAGAGTAGCTCTCACCGCTTTCATGTAGAGGTGAGACTCCGCTTGGTGAGTCACTTTTAACTTGGTGATGAGAACCCGGACAATATTCAATAGGAAAAAGAGATTGACCTAAAAGGAAAATAAAATTCATTTCATATTCCATATTCAAAATCATTATTGAAGGACCTCAAATTTCCATAAACCTTAGAGCATTTTTTATGTTCGAGAATGTATTCTACTAAAGGGTATATTTGTCTAAGACACTCCCTGGTATTTCTGAAGTTTTTATTTATTAATTTATTCACCAATAGATAAGTTGAATGGATATGTGATGAAGCCCACTGAGAAATAATTATTATTTTAAACCATTATGCCTTATTTCAATACAATTTTATCACTTCATTTTTAATACAAATTTTGGATTTTGTTATACACCCAAAACTAAAGCTTCCGATGATTTTTCACTCAAATAATAAGTTATAACAAATGCTAAAAAGTATTAAGCATCGCTTCTGTATCTAAATTAGGTACTTTCTAAATTTAAACATTAACAAACCATTTTTATAAGCTCTCACTTTCTGTTTATAATTCTCATAACAACTCTTTAAGATAATACTGTAATTGTCTTTGTTCTCTGACAAGACTATGTCATGCAATTAAGCCATTGGTATTCAGCAGAGATCATTTTACAAGTTAAACCTTTTTGGTCCTTCTGTCAATTACTTCCTCTAGTCATGTATTTACAGTGCTCGAAGAATTGCTCTCAAGGTATAGCATCCCTTTTGAAAGAGAGACTTAAAGCTTCAAGTTCATGGAAACATCTAGGAAACTGGTAGTGTTCTGCTCAAACACGTCTCTCTCCTCCATCTCCTTTTCTCTCAGTTATTACTTTTCTCTTGTCTCCATTTAGTCTAGCATCTTTTCCCCTCTATAATTTGTCTATGCCTTCCCTAGGATGGCTGTTGTATGCCATCAACTTGATGCTGACCCCTAGGCCATCCCAGACTTGAATCTCTTCAGGAGCGTCACTGGCGGCTTTGAATGGCTGACCTTTCCGTTAGCAGTCAAGTACTTAACCCTTGTGCCACCAGAGGCGCTTTCCTCAAGTTTATGAACAGGAAATAGAGGAGCGTTGCCAAAGGTTAATTACTACCTGCCCCAACTTGAAGGAACCATCCCTTGTTTGATAATCTAAAAACTGCAAATTACATAAAACTATGTAAGTTACATGGCTACATGTTATTTAATATAGAAAACAATGAGCAAATATCAGGCAGTTGCTCTTATGAAGCACACTTTATCAAAATAATTGAAGCATAAAAATAAGTCAGTCCTGGTCTTAGAGACTTCAATGAAACATTTGCTTCAGTAATGTACATTACATGAATCCTTATGGAGACATCATGAAAACTTAGAGTTTGCAGCCACAGGAATGCCTTTGCTAAAGACAGATTTGTAATAGTCTTATCAACAGGTGTCCGAATGAAGTCTGGCTCATCAGGGTGTCAGCTGTTACTCCTTCAGAGGGAGCAGGGTGTCCTTGTCCAAGCACTCCCCGGTGTTTGAAGTGTTTTGATTAAGTGAGGAACACTTTCAACTCAGAGAAGGGGAGACATAAGTGCTCTTTTATCTGCTTATGCTTGCACATTTGTAATGCAGACAACTTTACAGTCTTAGCGTAGAATTACAATGATCAAATATATGATAAAGGTAACAAGAGGAAAGTTGCAATTTCATTTTATGAAAATTCCAAATGAAAGCATATTAAAAAGAAAATCTGACTTAAAGTACAAAATTCAAAACTAGAATTAAAAATGAGATTAATACTTATGTTAGCTATTCTATGAAAAGATATCCTGGATTGATTTGTACATGATTCTCTAATCCATTCTCTACCCAGTGCAGCTTTAAAAAACAGTTACGATGATACTATTATTTTACCTTAATCTCTGTAAATATTTTCATTTATTTCAAATGAGAATCGAAGAATGTTTGAATTATATTCTATATCTGAATATTACCCATTTTAGAGCAGAACTCTTGAATATTTGTAGTTCAAAAGAAGAAAACATATAAAATTATGCAATTTTTGTTTGTCTTCTGCTATGACATTGATGTCAGATATAAATTATTCATCAGAAAGGTACCACCTGAGCACAGACAACAAAGACCAATCATTGAAGTACCATTGTATGTTAATTATGATATTTAAAAATCTCTCATTAGAATGAGATATCTTGAGGGTGTCCCATGAAAGGTGGCCCAGAAGCGCCATATACTTAGGACGGTAATGCTCTCCATGCTTCATTATGACGTGTCTCGATCTTGTGGAAATGACTGCTGCTGTAAGTGATCATTGGAAGATTTGCCCTATTATCAACACTCCTTGTTTGTGTAAATAGCGTCTAGTCATGTACGGATTTAATCTGGACAAGTCAACAATTCAATGTATTGCGGTTCATAGCCAGCCTATACTCATATCATTTCCCTTTCTCAAATTATATCTTAAATTCTATACTATTGGCTTAACTACTGACACTGTCAATGTGTAGTCGTTAAGCATTGGGCTCCGAATTTCAAGGTCAGTAGTTCAAAACTACCAGCAAGCTCCACAGGGGAAGGATGAAGCTTTCTACGTGTGGATATTTGCAGGCTAGAAAACTCACAAGGTTGAGTCTCTGTAAGTCAGCACTGATTTGATGGCAAGGGAGGTGATACAGTGGAAAGGATGATTGACAATGCTCTCTCTAACACAAAATGACCATGATGTCTTGAAAGTGAACCAGAGACATATGTAGACCACAGTTACAGGAGTGGATTTGGCACTTGCTCTTAATTCTAGCCCCAATCTAAGAACAATTAATTCTTATGACATTGCCCTGTTGAAGATATGGGTGCTATAGCAAAGTATGGTACAGGAACTAGATAGTGCCTAGCTATTGAGCTATTGAATAATATTATATGTGGATTATATGCCAATAAAACTTAGAAAAAAATGAGATATCTTTTGGAAACCTAGATCTGACATCTCACTTTGAAGTGTTAAAATATACTATAAATTAAAAAAAATTATATCCACCACGAGCCATCAATACAAAAGTAAAATTCAATGAATGATTTTTAAATATTAAAAAGAAATTATATTTTCTAATCTGCTTTACAACCCAAATCAGAAAAACCTATAACTACATTCCACAAACACACAAACACTTCAAAGAAATGAGGCCCAGCTGTTAAGAAATTGTCCCACAATTTGAAATAGTAATGATTGTAAATTCAAAAATGAGCCCAATACATGTTGATAGCTACCTTATGGAAACATGTATCAGATATTTATCAGCTTTAATAGTCATTTTATTCAATTTACTTGACTAAAGCTTAAGTATTACTTTCTCTGCTCACCCCCCTTCAAATGAATGGATTTTACTTTTTACTTTTCTTGCCTGAAAGATATACATGCAGCATTTCCCCTGGGATTTGGATATGGTTTGAGCACTTCCTAGCATTGTGTAACCATGTATAACCATTGTACAACATGTAGCTGCAAGAAATATCAGGGATAAGGAAGCCTTTGCCTCAAAGCTGTTTTAGCCACCTGTCATCGCTGCACTACTTCTCCATACTACACCCATATTGAATTACGATTCTCAGTTGACATAGGTTAATTTTATAACCACCTCTCATGTCTGGTGAATCCCTCAAAGAGATCATACTAACCATACTATTGTATTTTAAAAATAAAAGATTGGTTTAATCCCTGAAACAAAGTAAGAAAATGGAGAAATGTAATTATCAGTAATTTAAAAAGAATGATGGCAAGCAAAATTTCTGAATCTTGAAGATGCCAAGAATACCATCAGTTAAACGGCCGTAGGACAACTGTCAGGCCTTACTTCTAAACGATTGTGTAGGCTGAAGATTTACTTCCACATTCTAAAGAGAGTTTAGAACATGCTCCTGGGAAAGGTGGGGTGGGTGGGGTTGGGGGTTATGAGCTTCTTTTGAAAGGAAAAAAACCAACAACAACCAATAATCTGAAAACTAGTGCAACAATAAAAACAATCGGAAAAACTACATTTCTTCAGACAAATCAATTTCTACACGTTTTTCCTCTTTTGGTGAGTTTTTAAAAAAAGTGTTATTAGCATATACTTCACTGGTCATACAATCGCGTCACTCAATCATATTAACAAGAGATGTGCAATCATCACCACATCGATTTTGGAGCGTTTTCGTCAGGTACTCAGTGTGGTTAGCTCCTCATTTCCCGCAGCCCCACACCTGCCCGGCCCCTATGTAATTACTGATCCTGCTGTTGTATTTATAGAGTTATCTATCCTGGATTTACATATGAAAAATCATACAAAACACACACAGGAAGCAAACAACAATAAAAGCAAAACAAAGCAAAAAAAAACAAACAAGAAAAATGACTACATAAAACAGAGAACAACCTCAATAAAAAATAACGGGGGAAATGGGTCAAACGGTAGATCAAATCTAAGGCATTAATTGCATTTTAACATAACGATGTTTGCCACATTTGACTTTACAAGGGTAGCAGTAACTGTTAGCCAGGTTATTCACAGCCCTGGACTACGGTCAGATGGGATTCACCAGAGACTTAATCCACTTCCTAGGAAAAATTCTCAAATCTTTTTATAGAAACACTTCAAATGTTCCACCAACAGTTGTTCAGAATTATTTTTCATACTGATGGAAAGCTAGAGTTCAATTGATTTCATATTTTTGTTGAGTAATATAATGCAATACTGTAGGATTGCCATCTCTTTAGGGAAGTCCACATAAAGCTTCTTCTGTTGTCCTCTTGCTGCTGGGCACAGGCAGTTTCTACTCTTGCTGCAACGGAATAAAACCCTGCTGGGCCTGCACCATCCTCACAATCGTGGCTATATTTGTGGCTATTGTTACAGCCTTTGCATCACCATTTTTTTTTTCATTTTATTGGGAGCTCGTACAACTCTTAGCACAATCCAACATCAGCTTCTTTTTCATTGACTCACTACTTTACCAAATATGGTGTCCTTCTCCTGATAACATATTAAAAGTATTTTTTTCTTATAGAGTTGTAAAACTTATGAAATTTTCCCATCAAACTATTTCTGGCTCACCAAATTTTAAATTTCATTCTCCTCCCCCCAAATCTACAAAATTCAGAGAGCTAGCAGGCATGAGAGGGTGCTGGGTCATCCGTTCTGGGTCATGAGAGGAATGAGGGTGAATGAGTGCAGGGAGGGAGGAGGCCTGGAAGAAGTTCATGTACAAGAACAGTCAGTGATCGATCATTTACCTGTAAACAGAACAGCCTGTAGTAAATGCATCTCTCTTTAACTTCCCCTTAGAGCCACAGCAAAATGCTAAAACCACACAACCAAAAGGGAACTATTGCAAAGAGGAAGTCTGAGAAAAAAACCTGAATACAATGGAAATATATCATTTACTAAAATTGCACAAAAAGCTGTGGTCACATGGACCGTGGCTAGGGTTCCTTCCCAGGATTCTGGGAATGGCTGGGGCAAGTAAGGTGTCTGAAACTTGAATTTCTGCTTTTGTTAACATTTATTTTAGTTAAAAAAAAAAAAAAAAAGACTTCTTATATTTTCCAAAGCAGCCCTGGTACCTTAGTGCATTAAGTGTTGAGCTGCTAACCACAAAGCCAGTGGGTCAAAGCCACCCACTGCTCTGTGGGGGAAAGATGTAGTTGTCTGTTCCTGGAAAGATCCATCGTCTCAGAAACACCCCAAAAGGAATTCTACTCTGTCTTCTCGGTTACTCTGAGCCAGAACCTGCAGGATGGCAGAGGGCGGGACTTGCTCAGGCCAGGAGGAAAAAAATTATTCAGATATTGTGACTTTTCACTTCCTTTCTTATTGAGCAGAGTGATGGGCTTTAGATCCATATGATATTTTACTCATTTATTCTTCCCTCCCAAAGTTGATAGAGCCTGGTTCGGTTGGTGACTCCCAGTGCCTCCAGATAGCCCTTCAGGACGGTCCATCTTCACGGGGCAGACCGCTTCGTCTTGCTCCCATGCAGCAGCCCGTGGGGTTGAAGTGCCAACCTTGCCTTAGTTGCTCTACAATTGTTCACTTGCTCCTGCTTTCACTTACTCCCTGAGCCTTTGATCTAGGGCCCTGGCTTACATTCTTCGTTCCACAGTCAGAGCTATCATACAATTGTGTCTTGTGTTTTTCAAAAAGTTTTGACACAGCCCAGATACATAATGTATCTGATTTCCATGGAGACCTCCTCAGTATAGAAGCATGGTATCACATCAAGATTGCAAGAGAAGAAGCTCTAGTCATATGCTAATAGTTTACCAAGAAATAGCTCATTGATCTCTAGAGCATGCAATGGGGTATTTATTCTTGTTGGTCCATAATTAAAGATGAGAAAACAAAGTCACAGAGTTCAGAACAAAACCCACCAGAAGTTTTCCTGAAATACCCAGCCGACATTGGTAGAGCCAGGGTTTAACTGGCTCTTTGACAACAGAGAACTCAAATCCAGACAGTCTCACCAGACGGTGTACACAGTGTGTCCCCCAGGCTCATTGTAGGAGAGGAACCATGGGAAGGAGGTGTTCTGCCTTGGAACGTTTTACTATGTTCAAGGATATAGTAAACATTTCCATGGGTATAACCAACTCCATGTGCTGATCTTTGAACTGGCTCTCTCGTGTCAGTCTGCATAAACCAGGCATTTAACACTTCCTGAGCACGTGCTGTATGCCAGGGTAAGCACTTTTCATGCCTGAAATCCTTTAATCCCCATGAAAGGAAAGGAAACAGGGCAAAGAAACTGAAAAGTTTCTCTTATGGCACGAAGATTGCACATGAAGAGGTAAGGGCGGCATCAGACCCAGGCAGCCTGTTTCTACAGCTTATCTTCTGAACCAGCATGGCTGACAGTTTGTTCTGACATGAACACATACCACATTGCAAGTACCATAAAATAAGAAGGGACTTTAAAAGACGAGTCGAAAAAGACAGAGAGCATGAAGCTTTGAACTATAGCTGAGAAACACAGCACCATTATCTTCTGATACCTAATTAATACTAACTCTAATTGAAGTATCACATGGCAAAACTATACATCTATGGCCTGATGTCTAATATTCTATGAGAATTGAGCTTACATACCAGTAATGCAGCACAGATCGGGCCGTGGATAATATAAAGGAGGTGGGTATCAGAGTTGATCCAGCAGCTAGGGGGAAACACAGGGAAAATATGGTGAAGATTTTCCTTCTACTTAGTTTCAATAGGAATCATAAAGAGAAATGATCTTACTTGTCGTTATAATATTGGCTTCTGGCGACCGCATGAATACAAGCAGGAATCAGTGGGAATCCTAGAAATAGCAATTAAAAAGAGTCAAATGCATTTCCTTACAGATGAAACACTAAATATTTCATGAAACATGAAAATAAAATATATTGCAGGAGCAAAAAATAACTGCTCAATATACATGAGGGGGCTTTTAGAAGTTTGTGGAAAATGAAACTGAAAGATAAGGGGATTTTTCAAAACCTTTTGGAAACATCCTTTTATTTGTTAGGTAAATGTTACCTGAATTAGTCCAACAGTAAGCTCTGATAAATTACCAGGGGGCGATGTTTCTGTGCTTGTGCAAGTGTGACATCTGTTCTAATCTAAGTCATTTTGCACCAGGTGGTCTGAATTCTGAGTCTAAAACCCTTAAGTGTGCTATTTAAGCTCTTAGGCTTAAAGGAAATTACTTCTGTTCCGTGGGTTGAAATGGGTCATTATTTGATAGGTGATCAGAGATGAGAAGCTTAACTTTAGAAGTTTCATGGTAAAAGACAAGTTCAATAGTGATGGCGTTATGTGAAGGACGAGAGAAAAAGCAGACATCGTTCTGGTACCAAAGAGTCATCCTAAATCGTGTCTTTCAAACAAATGAAATTCTTAAAGGTAGTCTAAATTTGCTAACAAGTGTGTGCTTAGGGGTGCATTTGCACACTTATATATATCTAGATCTATCTACATCTACCTTTGAATCCATATATCTATATTGTATACCTATATCTCTGGAGAGAGATGGATGACATTTCAGTTTTATTTTTAGAAAGTAATCATCTTGGATTTATTTTCTATTTTCTATTATTTTGGGGTGTTATAGTGCTAGCAGTAGATCTCTGCTTCATGAGCAGTACTGTGGCCAGTACGCTTGGTGGGGAAAATATCTTTTGTATACCTTTATTCATTTATTGGTTCCTATACACAACATAAAAATAAAATACTTTTTAAAACAAATGCTTTTCTTAAGCTAATTTTGTTGTCGTTAGTTAAATATCTTCCATTTTCTATTTAGCGCAATGTCCTTATCGTATATGTGACGACAAAGGTGATTCAGAACAGTGCAAAAGGCTAGATCGCGTCCTCATGAATCAAATTCAGCCTTTTGAATTATTACGAATCCAACCAAGATTCATTAATTAAGTGAATTAATTCATAGGAAAACCCTTTGTTTTACTAACTGACCTGCCATGAATGAACATAATGTGTGAAATGTGTGAAAACTCATCTGCTGTAAGCATCTCAGTTTACAATAGTAAGCACAAATTAAGTGCCCGGTTTTCTTTAAAACTTAATAGCAATAGTTCTATTTTTATTACAAAGGAAACTTGAGTCCTTCAAAACCATCCCGCCTTAGGTGAGCTAGCAGATATGGAATGGCACTTACCCCATCCAAGAAAATAATACCACATCAGGTGCTGCTTCTCTGCAAACACAGCCACCACGATGAGTGTGTGCAGGTGAATGCCCTCGCAGAGCATCCAGAAGTAATTGCAGCCCATCAGGTAGTGATGGATGAACTGGGACACTTTACAGCTAACCTGTCCGGGAAGAAAACAACATTTGATATTGAGTTGCTATGAGTTCACATATAAAACAACAGTTCTACTTATTTTAGTTGTATAGGGACAAGGAATTTTCTCTCTTCTGCACCAACTTTTGACATCAAAGATTCAGGTTTATAACATGCTAGTTGTCATAGGTATCTAGTGGTGTCACTACAAGTTCAGCCACAGACTCCAAAGAGTCAAAAATATGCATGGGAAATGGATACCTAAAATGTATAAAACATATTTAAATGTATATGTACATGGGGACACAAACATAAAAAAACACCTAGTGCTTTATATACTTTTTACATAATAAATACATGCAGACAAGTTTATTTTGCTTGGAATAGCTTTGATTTCCATAAATCCAAATATATTATAGTTAGTGGATATATAAACATTTTCCTTATTTTTAGTGATTAATTAGAAGTGTAAAATTTCACACATGAATGATTTCATATACACTTACATTTATTTTAAATATGTTAATACAGACCCCTTTTAATGAGCAATTCATTAGAAGTGCTGAAATATTCAGGCAATCCTGCAGATTCTGAAACGCCAGTGAGAATATAAAGTATCACTCTAATGTGCCCACCCCTGTGCTATTCAAAGATAAGGCTCAAGCATTTCATATAGGAAAATAGGAGAATATTTTGTGGTTTCCCTTGCTCTTTTCCTCACTTTCCCTTCTTTACTTGTAAGAAGAGAAGAAGCAAAATCTTCAAACATTAAGTAAAGAAAATCGAAGAAGTAAGAGACAATTTACTCCTCAACAAAAGTAATCAATTAAAAGCTTCCTTATTATGTTTGATTACACCTGGGACTTAATAAATATCAATACTCATTTCTAATGAATTCTTTTACTAACTAAAAATTGACAATGAAGCAGATTAGAAGTAAATCCTGAGTTATCATAGAATGGTAATGAGAACATTTGCATGGAAGTTAGCTTTAAAAATATTTTTACAGATATTATCTTGTATAATTCTTAAAATAATTTTTTGAAATGTGCATTACTACTATTTAAGTACTTAATAGAGTAA
The DNA here is from genome assembly GCF_000313985.2 of Echinops telfairi. Lineage (NCBI taxonomy): Eukaryota > Metazoa > Chordata > Mammalia > Afrosoricida > Tenrecidae > Echinops > Echinops telfairi. Next base: position 13,083,390 of record NW_022103899.1, read on the forward strand.
AAATATTGGAGACGTTAAATGAGTTTCTAATGTTCATGGAATAGCAATCCAAGCTACATCCCCAAAATTAATGCTGCCATTCAAATTGTTTTCATCACTATACACATTGTCTTCTGATGAATATAAATAAAGCCTCTCCCTTTATCTGAGTAATGTATAGTATTAGATTTTTGAATAACACACCTGTGATGGATACGTTTTCTGTCAAATTGGTGCACCTATAGGAAAACATGGGTGGAGTCCAACCTATCGGTCAGGTCACAGTTTAATGATGTCTCCTGGGTGTGTGGTCTATTTAGAAGAGTTCTTGTGGAGAACTTGTCTCACTCTTTGGACCTTCTCCTTTGTGATTCTGGGCCGGTGGCCCATGGGGCCTGCTGACCCATGGGGCCTTCAGTGTTTTGCCATGTATCTACCAACTCTAGATTCCCTGGACACTGCACCTTCCAGCCCATAATCTCCCAGCTTCCTGCTTTGCCATCCTGCTTCATTGACCTGCAGATGTGTGGGTCTGAAGAGGCCACCAGCTAGCATCTGACCTGTATGGACATGAGTTGGACTAGCCAGGGATTTTCCCTTGATAGAAAGTTCTTTCTTATGCATTTAAGAATGCCACTGGCTTTGTTACCCTAGAAAATCCAGCCTAAGCTAACACCTTAATGTCAAATACGGCATTATATTAACAAAGTGTCTCTCAAAGGTGGAAATGTGCTATTCAAATGCATTGTATAGAAATGATAGACATCAATTCAACCCTTATCTGTATAGGAGAAGTAAGACAAAAGTACTGCTACAAAACCATAGAAAATCAAACAAAACTCGCTGCCATCGAGTGGATGCCGACTCATAGTGACCCTGTAGGACAGAGTGGAATTGCCCTGTGACTTTCCAGGACTCTAACTATTAATGGGAATAGAAGCCCTGTCTCTCTCTTGCACAAAACCATAGAAGTCATACTACGTAAAAAAGTATCAAAATGCCAAGGCATTGATGCTCAGGACATGTTTCATCTAGGTCTACGTAGTTCTAAAGCCTGTGTTCCTTCGCTCTGTCTCTCTGCCAAACAATTCTGCATTCTTCCATTTACAAAATGTCCCAATCACAGTTGGGTATACTCAAGGGGATCAAATTGGATTCCTTTGAAGTATTCTTTGGGTTTTGAAAATAAAAAGCATTCCGAAGGGACAAGACCAGGGATGCAGAGTGGCTGGGATAAGGTTCCCCAGTGACGTTTTTGAAGGATAACCTTTGCTACTCTTGAAGAATAAGCAGGGGGGAAATATCCTTAGCACAAGTTTGCTGGCCTTTCTCTGACCAGTGCAGTTTTCAATTTCTAAAAACGTCTTCATAATAAGCCCCGAAGATCCTTCTGTGTCCTTTGAAAATTAAATATCTCAGGATAATTGCTATGAACCCCACTCTCCCCCTTGGAAAACCAAACCAAGCCAAACCACAGTTTAATTAACCTCTGAGCTGACCTATCTGCCTTGACTTGAACTGGTCCAGCAAATCCCCTCAGAAACCAATGTTTTGATTGGACCTTTTCTTTTTTTTAGAAGCACCCTAGAGAAACTATGATAAGCACGTTACTGAGAGAATCTATTTGCAGCCATCTACTGACCAGACTCCTGTTTAAACATGTTTTGTTTGGAACAAACCTGTGGATGAATGAACTGTAACCCTGTACCAATACTTTTGGACTTCATGTCATATTTTAAGATATTTTTTAGGCATTCTTCTCTCTTTGGGATTATAATACCTTTTTAAAATCTATAACCTGTTATGATAAAAAGAGTTTAATGAATGCATTAAAATATGCAATAGGGCACCAATGGTATAAATGTTTCTCCAAGGAAATATTTAAAAATACTTATACTACAGTTTGCAATTTGTGTGATAAACAAAATACCGCTGTATTTAAATAAGCATTAAAATGTGTTGCTTTGCAGTTTCTGACTAAACTGTGCATCTTCTTGCCCTCTAGAGATTTATCTAAAATGTGAGGACATCAGCCAGCTTTTATGCTTCTTATTATATTCCAGTATGTTTCTCATCTGGGTGATTTTATACAAGACTAAACAATTGGGATGCACATGTGCAAACAATGCAGAGGATTTGAGGATTTGGGAAAAGCTCTAAAAATACATAAAACATAATTGAGTATTGTTTATGGACCCATCAGTGAAAATTCCTTTCCTTCTTTGGTTTCAGTAACTAGATATCTTAACCTTCAAGAATAATACTATGTGTATTGCATATATATATATACATGTATACACAGGCATGTATGTATGTGTATCTGTATATGTATACTACAAACATTGTGTCAGCATATGTGTATCTGTATATGTATACTACATTGTGTCAACACATGTGTATCTGTATATGTATACTACATTGTGTCAGCATATGTGTATCTGTATCTGTATATGTATACTACATTGTGTCAGCATATGTGTATCTGTATATGTGTACTACATTGTGTCAGCATATGTGTATCGGTATATGTGTACTACAAACATTGTGTCAGCATATGTGTATCTGTATACTACATTGTGTCAGCATATGTGTATCGGTATATGTGTACTACAAACATTGTGTCAGCATATGTGTATCTGTATATGTATACTACATTGTGTCAGCATATGTGTATCTATATATATGTACTACAAACATTGTGTCAGCATATGTGTATCTGTATATGTATGCTACAAACATCATGTCAGCATATGATTTTTAAGTGAGCATGTGTGTTAAGCTATACACACAAATATTTTGATGGAAATATAGTTGGTGAATTGCACGTAGCATATATAACTTTATGTAAATATAAATTAACTCATTTTAAAAAACTGGTCTTTATGTTATGAACAGTTCTGTGATTAATTTTGTAAAACTTTTGATGCTCATCTTAAAAAAAATTGTGCTTTCAAAGAGACTGGAAGGAAACAGTTTTTCAATGTCTTTAAATAATGAGGACTGGCTAGATCCCTCTGAAATTTTACCTTAATCAACTTAATGAAATATAAAACAGCATACAATTCATTTCTCTTTTTCTCATTTTACAGACTTTAACAGTTTGATACTAAAAACAGTTTTTGTAAATTAAAGAGTTTTCATTACTCATTTTGATCTATTTCTCAAAATGTTATATAGTCACAAGCCCTAGTGTCTCCCTATCTGCAGGGCTGTCTACCCATAAAATGAGATGGATGTATGCCTAGAGTACATCAGAACAAAACAAAAACAAAGACATTTATTCCTGTCAGATCTTTCTATCTTAGAAAATGTTGAGAGATACTCATCTTGCTCGAGTAAAATCGCTACATATGTTCTATACCTGTTAGAACTTAAGCTATACCTGAGTGTGCACTTCATTATATACTCAGTACAAATAGCGAGGCCTTGCCTCTGTCTGTTTAACGTGAAGGTAGAGCTGTGGTTGACTTACAGGATTCCTAGCCACCAAGGCCTGGTTGTTGGCTACGGCAGTGAGATGGATGATCGTGACAATGGAGTTGCAAATAAAGGAGAAGAACAGGTTTTTGTGCAAGGTGATCCTCTGGCAACTTAGGCTCCTGAAAGACAAGAGAACCCAATGTGTACTTACATCATCATATTCTTATATTTTTCATTATTAATTATTCAAATATGATTCATTTCAAATTCATACCAGCTCCAGAAGGCTAATGTGCTAACATTTTAATCATGAAAAATGTAGAATTTCTTAAAACCTAGAGACAAATGAATTACATCAATATAGTAAACATACAGAGGTATGAAGACTTTTCTGTACAAAACCTCTACATAATTTTTTTCTGTTCATCTTTCTGCAAAATACTTATATTCTTTTTGAAACTGTGCAAACTGAGACTTAAGTGAAGTTAGGTAACTGAGCAAAAACTCGTGCAGCTAGCTAACTTAAAACTTCGATTGAGTCAGATTCCAGCAAACGTAATCGCATTTTCTTCAGACTAAGAAGGTTGCTTCCTTTACGCAGCCTGAGTGTTTCATTTTTGTGCTGGTCAGGCAGAGCAACCATGAGAAAGATAATATTTTGTTCAGAATAGATTATCTGATAACAGGTAGACATAGCAATTAATGAAAAAAACATTTTTTCACTTTCCTATATATTTTTATTTTATTTTTTATTTTTTTAAAAACTCACACTGATTTATTAGAATATGAAAAAGACTCCATTTCATCTGTACAGGCGGCGGGGCGCGGCAGCTGCGGTGGCTTTGTACATGGTTGTCGACGTCACCCTTGCATGGCGACTCCTGCCCAAAACAGCACTTGCAGGGAGAGGGGTGGACCCACTGCCCAGTGCACTGGGAAGAGGGCCACGTGGACTATTGCACAATCCTGGGACAGGTGCCCTGGGGAGGAGGGACAGACACCAATGGGCCTGGGCCTGGCCCAGGTGGGGTGCGGAGTATGTGCCAGTCAGCAAAGGCCTCTGGGTGCCACCTCTTGGCCCAACCCACCAGCCCTGGCTGAGGCAGATCCTCAGGGAAGGCCTCTCTCCCACCAAGGCTGGGCTCCACAGCAAACTGGGTGGGGGCACACATACAGAGAACCCCAGGGGCCAACCCAGGGCTACGGGGTTGGGGATGGAGGTGGGGGAAGAACAGGCCGGAAGGCCCAGCATGTGTGAGGTGTGAGATCATGATCTGAGGGGCAAGGGGGTCACTTCTGCCATCAGAGTCTCAGGGCACAGCCGAGGACCTCGGAGGCAGGGTGGGGGGCACAGAGGCGCGGGAGGAGGGCCGACTCTCTGGGCAGTGGAGTGAATTAGTGGGGAAGCTCTGGTAAGACATGGATAGAAAAACGTGGCAAGGACAAGAGTGGCCTCTGCAAACAAGATCATACAGGGGGCGGGGCCACAGAAGACAGACAGAAAGACAACCCCGCCCTCTGCAGCGTTCTCCCCACAGCACCCCCTCCCCAGCAGGCGCCCCGGGCCGCCGGCTCCCGCAGAGGGTCACACCACTAAGCAGAGCAGCTGAGGATAGCGGGTGGTGCCCAGGGCTGCCCTCAGCCCACCGCTCTGAGTGGGGGCAGGAGGTGGGGCTGGCTGGGTGACAGAGCTGGCAGGTGGAGGGTGGCACTGCCACTGCCTTGGCTGCCACAGGTCCTAGTGTTTCCCCCATGAAGGAAGCCCTGGCCCGGCCAAGGGGACCCTCAGCTCCTTCCCCTCCCACGTGGGACAGGCCTGAGCCAAAGGCTCTTTGGTTATAGAAGATTGGCTTGAGTGAGGAGGCTGGCGGAGGGGCGCGGGGGCAGGGAGGGACCCTGGGGTCTGAGAAACTCCCCTCGTCTGGATGTGGGGGAGCGCCTGGACCACCCTCGCCAGCCCCAGTGGATTGGGAAGGCAGTTCTGGGGGTGAGAGGACGCTTCCCAGGGGGCTGCGGGAAGCCGTGCTGCGGCGGGGGGCGGTGGGCCCAGCTGCCATGCGGTGGGGTAAGACAGGGCCAGCCTCGGTCAGCTAGGGCGAGGGGAGCCCCGGTGCCCAGTTCGCAGCAGCCCCTGCTCTGGTGAGAGAGTCTGCGGTGGGCAGAGCCCTGGGCTTATTGCCCCTTGGGGATGAAGGGCTCGCCCTCCCCTGGCTCAGGGTGGGGGCCCGGGTCATCCTATATATTTTTAGTTGACCAAACCATACCAAAACTAAACTGGGACCACTATCATCTAGTGAGTGCTGACTCAAAGCCACCCTGCATAGGATTTCGGAGGCTGTAAATCTTTATGGGAGCAAACAGCCTCATCTGTAACATTCCATCATCTACCAGACACTGCCAACAGATGCTGGTCAAACCATGTGACTCAGTTACTGCCCTGGAGTCAGCTCTGACTCATAACAAACCTGCAGGGCAGAGTAGAACTGCTCCTCTGGTTTCTGAGGCTGTAAATCTTCACAACGACAGACAGCCTCATCTCCTGCCATGTGACTGGTGGGTAATGTCTGATGACCTTGTGGTGAGCAACTTAACAAATAACGTACTAATCTGAACCATGTAAACTGTATAAAATGGCATCGCCTTACGGTGGAGTTCTTCATAATACAGAGTAATTGGCTTGATGGAAAGTAAATAGAAGGTGCTTTCGAAAGTTGTAATTAATTGCGACCACTGTCTCCTTCCAGAATGAATCCACTCCAAGGAGGGTAGTTGGTATAGAATTGCCTTACTCCTACTCAAGGGTCAAATCAAGACAGGTGGCCACCTTGCCCACACTCACCCATGATACCTTTGGCACCTTTCTTTCAAGCTTACCATGAAACAGGATCCATTTGAAACAGGATAGTTAATGTCACAACCATGCCAATATTTAAGGGGAAATAAATATCATTTTGTTAAAGAGACATAAACCCTATTATGAGTCTTTTACCATATTATCCCATAAATATTATGGTCAACCTAGTAAATTCCCCTGTACCATTCTACCAAAAATGTCTGATTTGGAAACTTAGGGGATATTTATGAAAAATTTCACTGTACTCCCTTATAAATAGAGTATGCACATATTATAATTGTGATGTGAAGATAAGGTTTTCTACTTTTAAAAATGCAATATGGAATTTAGTCTATATTATATGAATTTTCTTCTAGCAATTCTATATATAGAGCTCTCGTATTTACAAGTGCACTGGAAGTGAATTAACTCATTTATGGATTGTCCATACGCATGGAACTAGTTAGTTTGAGGGACATCTTTTAAGAAAAAAATCATGGAAAACATCACTATCAGATAGAACTTTGAGTGGCAGTAGATGAGTAAATGAACACATATACTTATATGCACTGATGGAAATATAGCTGGAGTTCATCAAACTGAAACACAACTAGGAGCTGCTGATATTTTCACAGTGGGGTTATTTACTTTTTGCCGGGCTTGGGGAGTCATGAGGGGCAGGAAAGACCCTACAGAAGACAGGTGGTGTTAATTTAGGAAATGCAAAGGATATGCAGAGATATGGTCTCTGTTTTCGCTAACATGCCACCACAATGGCATGATTGCTTTGAGTTCACTGGGAGTGAAGAGAAGTGATAAGCAGGAGAAAAAGCCTAGGAGAGAATAGCACTTTCAAGTAATATCGATTACGTGTGCTTTATTTCTTGTAAGAAACCACCCTTCTATGATGAGTGTTACGAACATTTGAAATTCGTCCAAATGAGTTTATCTTAACATGACTGCTGTGAGTTTACCATGTGTTTGTGAAAAGCCCGGTGATGTTTGGGGGAGAATTGCTTTTCCATGCAGACAAGCATTGCTTTTAGTGGCAGAAGTGACCCAAGTGGGTCAGCCACCATTATGGGGAGAAAAAAAGTCTTCCTTAATTGGGCTATGCTGCCCCGTTTTCGTTGAACACATTTATATTCAGAGTCGCTGGTCAAGACATATATAAACAAGATTCTTTCACAAGTCTGCAATTGTGACCCAAAGACCGGAAGATCTGCTTAGATAACAAATGCAAAACACTTGTAAGGAATAAATTGGGAGGAAGAAAAACAAATGTTAAAGAATGCTTCGAAAATATCTAGAAGAAAGGTCTGAGGAACATGACATCAGTGGATTTTTATAGTGTAATCAGAATGATTATTTTCACATTCTCATGTGAAACGATGAGAAGGAAGTGATGTATAATGTTAACTGTAATTAATTAAAGCTTGTAAAACCTCCCATTTGTACATTTCAACTTTCTGCTCTTTGCTACAATACCCTCATTTCTGTTCCTCTCAAAACTTCTCTTTTCTGATGGCCCCACTGCCATTGCAACCTGAATGGAAAGTTAGACCTAACAATGACCTGCTGGTGCCTACTTCCTTCCAAGGATATAATTATTATAAGCGCAGTCTCACACACACGAACAAAGAAAATAAAAAGACTTTTCTTCTCTTTTTATATGATAAAAGGAAATAGATAGTATTTTCTTCTTTTAGACCCAAACAATGCCATACTATGGGCAAACTTTTGAAATGATAGGAGGAAATGCGCTTATAACTAATGGGGTATTTAATACCAAACTAAGCAAATACCTAAAGAAAGCACATAGGATCATTTCATTCCATAAACATAAGAGCTTATTGTGAGTGCCTGACAAAATGAGCCAATTCAAATGGTCAACCTAAGATAATCCACCTTATATATAGTTCAAACCAAAGACTTCTGCTGTGGAAATTCTGAGACCCAGGTTAGCTGTCCAAATTGTTGTAAAATATTGGGCCATTGCCAATTCATTTTACTTTGTGTTGTGCAAATATGTCCTACTGTCTAAAATACTACCTTATTGTTTTAGTTTCTTCCATTTCTGCCCCTAGGCCCTGTGCAATTTAAACAAACTCAGACAGATGCTATCTGACATATGGTTTCTATCAATGTCTAGTGGTAGAAAGGGCTCAGATTTCTAGCAATGCATAGTTTCCTTCTAAACATATTCGTTAGCACATGTTAGGGGATGGATACAAATAAAATCGACTTGTAAATGAAAACCCAAAACGTGTCATTGGTAAGCACACTGGCTTGTTGAAGTGAAACTACAATATCTTTTTCCAAAAGTTAACCTGCAACGAAGTTTGCCTACTCTACATTCTTAAATATCCGTACTTTATTCACAGTATTAAAATAACTATATTAGAAGCTTAGGGAATATTTTACAAAAGAACTTTCCCCCCCATCTTTGAATTTTAAAATATTCTTTTCTATATGAGCATAACCACAAAATCGAAATGGGGCTTGTGGATCTGAATGGTATCCGTCTCATAGTCTTTTCAGATGATTTTTTTAGAGTCTGATTTTAGAATCTACATTTGACCACAGCTTCTTTGGGTAGAAGAAGGACAAAGAAACCATTACCCTCCATTTATAAAGCAGCCGCGGCAGCGCTTGGCTCTCATTTGGACAGACAGGGAGCAGCAAGTCGGTAAAACACAAGCAAAGAAACCAAAGTGGTTACATTCAGTCTGCTCTGACTCACGGTGACCGTGCAGGTCACAGTAGAATTATGCTTCCGTATGGTTTTCCGCGGTTGATGTTTTGAAGCCAGATCATCGAGCTGTTTCGGGGGTCTCCGGGTGCACTTAAACCTACAGCCCTTTGGTTTGCAGCTGGACACGTTAATCAAACATTAAGCCAAGTGAGTGTTCTGCTTTCCCAACCAGTTACTTTTAGGGTATGATTTGTAGAGCAAAATTCTTTATTCTGTATGTTTTATCTTAAGATTTTTCTAACAAGCTAGCTTCTCTAAATGTATAGAGCTGAATTAAAGATTGATCACAGAATTTTTAGAAGAAAATCATACTATCTTAAAAGAAATGTCGTTGTTTTAATTCGAGAGAAATGAGAAGGAAAAACAGAATGAAAGTTAATAGTATTGTATCAATGGAGCCGAATGTGATGTAAGCATAAAGGTTACATCTTGAGCCCACTTCCTGGAAAGCAGGACACGCCCTGATGTATTGTGATGGTAACTTATTGAGAAAATGTTTGGCCTACCATGTAGATACAGTTTTTAAAATTTTTTTGAATTGTTTGAATTTTCAGTAGCAATCCCTGGTCAAACAGGACCTACTGCACACTCTGGGCCGCATAATAATCGCTATGTGGAAACCCAGGGGTGCGATGGGTGCAGTAAACTCTGCCAGTTTATTTCATCGAGGACCTACTTCCTCTTCACTGAGTCGCTGACGTCTCATAGGGGTATGTCTGACGTAGGCGAGACGAAGTCTTGCCGTCTTTGCTTCTAAGGGACATCCTGGTTGTATCTGTGCCGACAAAAGATTTGCTAATTCTTCTGACAACATATTAAATATTCTTTGAACACACCAAATTTGGAGGCATCAGTTCTTCTGTAGTCATTGTCCACTTTTCCCACGCATATGAAGCAATAGAAAAGATCGTGGTTTCGATCAAGCGCAAGTGGGTCTTCAAAGCAACATCTTTGCTTGATAACACTTCAAATAGTGTGGTGCCACTGATCCGCCCGATGGAGTACACTCTAGCTTCTTCACTGCGGCCGTGCAGGACCACTGATCGTGAGTCCAAAGAAGACAAATCACTTGATAGCTTCCATATTTTCCTCACTTATCATAGGATTGTTTATTGGTCCAGTAATGAGGATTTTTGTTTTCTTTTTAATGAAGCACAATCGGTACTGATGGCTGTGCTGTTTGCTCGTCAGGAGGTGAAGTTTCAATCCTGCAAGCAAGGTTGTGTCATCTGTTTACCAGTGTCTTATTGACGGTGCAAGGACATGCGATTGTGTGCTTCATAACCAAGACTAGCAATTCTACAAAACTTAATTGTGCTCGCGTGGAACCTGTATACAAACCAAGAAGCGGTCATTTAAAAAGAACAGTGGGAGGCTGTGGTTTAAAATCAGGACAGGCAGGCTTCAGAAGTATATCTTCTCACACATTTATTAATCTGTATGTTGAGAACATAATACAAAAACTCGGGCTGTATGAAGAACTAAGCATCAGCATTGGAGGAAGCCTCGTTAATAACCTGGACTTTGTTAACTACCTAGAAAGGATCTCATTTGTCTACATAGTTGTAAATGGTCCACCCAGGCAAATTTGGAGGTATACATTTTCTTCGAAGTGTGGGAATATCGAGCTCTCTGTCTTGGTTGGAAGTAATCATGAGATGTTGCTATGGTCTCAGATTTTAAACAGTAATTAAAATATAATTTATAACTAATTCCAGTAAAGTTTATTTATTTAATTTTATCTAAAGGGTTTTGCTTTATTTTCCCAAGGACTATTATGAGTAAGAGTAATTTTCTCTCAGGGTTTGGCAAACCCCAAAGTTATGTCTCTCTCTCCCTCTCTTGCTTTCCCTTTTATCTCCTGCTCTGATTCTTTCCTCTAATTGGCTCTAACAGAAAGCTGAAGCATATCTGGTGAATAGTATTTAATGTTCCCTGTTTCTAATTTAAAGCATGGGTGACTAGCAGACTTTTCTCTCTCTCAATAAAAAATAACAAACAGTACCCTACGTCAACTTTTGGATGGATTTTGATTTTTATTACAGTGGGTCAGTGACTTTCATTTAAAAATAATTTCCCTCTATGAAAGACTAAGCAAGAAAACTGAATTATGCGGACCTGGGTTAAGGTGTAGAAATAAGTTGTCCACATACTGTTTCTACACCCTGATTTTATGTGAAACATCAGCTGCTCTGAGTGATTTCTGTGTTGTTTGGAAAACATAATTTTATACTCGTTAACTACACAAATATGCTTTTACATTAATCATTACATTTCAATATACTTTGAAGAAGACCATGGAAAGGAATTACTTAGGATATAAGTAGAAAAGAGATGTTTGAGTACACACTTTGTTATGGTTTATAATTTTTACTTGTTGAATGCTCCATTTTAAGTGCTTCCTCTAATAAGAGTGTTACCTTCAAGAATCAAACCCCAATTTTATGATTCAGATGAGTCTCACTTTGTGTTCTCAAAGATTCTTTTGGTAGCTGCACAAAACGATTTTGTTGCAGTTTCCTTGTATGACTTTTATATGAGACTATGTTAGAAAAGTCCGTAAGTGAACCCTGATGGTAAAATTAGAGATTGTTCAGATCCAGAGACTGCTATATACTGAGAAATGTTGGTCTAGCGTTCCTGGTCATTTCAAGCAACCTTATATTCAATCATACAGAAACTTATGATTGAATGATTGAATTCTATGATATGTAAATTAATTACCAATAAAACTTGGGAAAGAAAGAAATGGAGACTTATAAGAAAACAAAATTATGTCAAGTCCATACTATTTAGTAAGTGCTGATGGCAAGACTTGAAGCTATTATATCTTTTAACCTTTGTATTATATTGTGCATTAAAATATCATAACTGGGCAGATGAATTCCCTATTAAAATTATTAGCATTTTAGTATTAATATAGAGAGTACCTTCAGTATTTTCAGCACCCTGTCCCCCTCCATTGAGCTGCTTCCAACTCATAGCGACCCTATCAAAGGTTTTCCAATTTGTAAATCTTTATGGGAACAAATACTTCTTCTTTGTCCACAGAGCAGGTAATGAACCTGTCCTGCCAACAGTTCTGTAGCAATGTAACTCTTAGCCCACCTCACCAACATAAGGCAATTAGTTGAAAACGATAATTTCCTTTCCTTTTCTTCTTCTTATATGTTGCCTTCCCCTTCAGCCAAGTAAATTTTCCTTTAGCTGAAAATGTTTCCTTTAGTTCCTAGTTAGCCAGACTAATACATGTCTTTCCATAATGCAAGCTATATATCTTTTTAGAATCAATGTAACATTAGTAAATAAAAGAAGTATCCATTGGTTGTAATTAGAATAGTCTTGATTTTAAAAACCTGTTTTTTCTCCCTCCTTTTCTAAAACAGAAGTTGATCCATTACCTGAAATATGAGGACAATATTTGTTAAAATACAAAATTTCAGGTCTCTTTTGGAATGATAGCACTAGCTGACACACATTTTGGTGCCTCAAATTTTAGACTTGGTTCTGGGTATTTTTGAAAGAATAGCACCATTTTCCCCCCACAGGTCTATTTTTTGAGATACAGATCATATGCTATTTACCACTCTTCACTCTCCTTGCCCATAAAAATTCAGGATATTTTAGTATAGTATTAGCTAGCCTCAGAAAAGAAAATGCATGCTGACTTTATCTAAATTAGTTTGTTTTGTACTAAATATTTAGGTCAAGATATACTTCACATAGTGCAAATTACATGAACTTGGAATTTTCCTCAAGTACCACTTCATCTTTATTAGGATCTGAATAGAAGCCAGTTCCAAGTTGTCATCTTAAAAAGCAGCCAGAAGCGAGAGTTACTGTCTAAGCAAGAAGGAGCTGTGGTTTTCTGGTCCCATAAAGATTTATGGCCTCAGAAACCCATAAGAGAAGTTCCACTCTGCCCTAGAAGGTTGCTACGACTCATACTTGACTAGCTGGTAGTGAGTTTGGTACGATTCATAGCAATCAAATGTTCCAAAACCCCAGATGCGTCTGATAGAGTTCAAACATCTTCATTACATTGAAAATGTTCCACATTAAGATGGTACAACTTTTCTAACTGTGCACAGAAACGCTTAACAGAAAAGGTAGATTTTCTTTCTTATGAAGAAGCTTGCAGTCAACCTCACATCTCAAACATTTAACAGGATTTTCCATGGTCTTTTATATATTAAAATGAGTTTGGAAATGTTTACTGTATAATTTGAAGGGAAATTTAGATCTTTAAAGTATTTATGAAAATTGCCATGAAGTCTTGTATTTCTGACACTTTAAATTGCCCTCACACCTTCCCTATATGTATGTGCCTTTTCAATGTTCTCTTTTTTTTCTCTCTTCTCAAACCATGTACGGCTTTGCAGTACCCCTACTGCTGTCTCTGTATGGATTGCAGAGCCTCCTATAACAAAAGAAAAAACCCGCCGCTCTCTAATAGAGTCTAACGTAGTGTTAGGCAGAGAAGAACTGCCCCTTTGGGTTTCCAAACCTTTCAATCTTTTAAAGGCTTCAGAGGGAAAGGTGATTTGAACCCCTAACCTCATGATGGACAGCTCAATGCATAACCGATTAGCCACCATGGGTCCATATTCGGCTTCCTTTGGAAGCCCCTTAATACCTAATTCTTTTTCAAATATTGTTACCTTTTTTGTCTTATTCTGCAATTTTGGGCATCAATTATTGTCATGTTTAAAACTAGGATGATAAACGAGTAGGCTAGTGTATTTCAGAAGCTGACAATATAGCGGAAAACCATATCTAAGGAACTAGAGCTTATGTGGCCTATTCAATACAAGATTTCCGAATCAGCGTCACAAACACAGGAACACCCATACAAACCAAGACACCGAGAAAACGATGTGTTGTTGTTGGGCTGTGCCGTGTGTCTTGAAGCTAGTGCACACAGAGTATAACACACAGCCCAATTCGTAAGTGATTTTCATAAGAAACATAAATTAACTCTGAAGTTTAAAAGTCAAGCCTTCAATTAGAAATTAAAATTCCCCATGAATTTTGTTTGACTTGGTCTTGGGATTGGGGAAGCAATAAGAGTCTCACTGCTTGCCCCTCAAACCACCCAGTGCTGCTGTAGAAGTCTGCTGGCCTTACTCCCTAGAGATTCCGGTCAAGAAAACTGTATCACATGTGTCATTACAAGTCAGAAACAACTCTATGGAAGCATTTTTAAAATTTGGCTGCATAGTCTTTTTTATTTATAAAATAATGTTTATGACATGTATACAGCAAACTGAATTCCCATTTGACAGTTACTACACAAGTTGTTCAGTGGTGTTACTTACTTTTTTTTAGCAGTGTTCCAACCTTCCCAGTCAACACTTTCTGGTTGTTCTGTTTCTAGTACTTTGGTTTCCCGCACCTTTTGACGGCTCTTTAATGAAGGGCTGAACTCATCGGGAAACGTCTTCATCTTTGGGGCCAATGTGTTATTTCTCTGAACCGTGACTCAGGGGATGGTGTCAGTCAAGATGGGAAGGATCTCTCAGGGCAATTGTTTGAAGGAGTCCTCCCGTCTGAACTGGTCCAGTACATTTTTAAGACTTGAGTTCTGTTCATCATTTTCCTGTCATGTTATCCAGGCCCTACTCTTGTGGCCCCTATCAAAATTGTCAGTAGTGGTAAATAGACATCATCTAGTTCCTTTGGTCCCACGGTAGCTCGTGCGGTGATTTGTACAGCCTGTTAGTCTAATCGTCTAAACTACTCTAAACAGACTACTTTCCTCTCCAAGCCTTTGGTTTTTGTCTTTCCTTTTTGCTCCTACCGAGAGGAGGCCACTAGTTGTATCTGAGATGGTAGCTCCTGCGCTTTTAAGACATTAGGTGCTACTCACTGCAATTAGACACAAAATATCAACTTAGTGCTGACATTTGACTAATTTGTTCCATGAGGCTAAGTACTCATGCCCTCAAACCCAGAAAGTCATTACACAAGGTATTTGGTTATACATGAGAAATGTCTGTACTGTATCTTTTATGAATGATCATATGTATATTTCTATACATAGCTAATTTACACTTACATATAGGAGTATCTATACTCATGTGAGGGGCTCTGGTGGCTCTTGCAGGTAATCATTGGACTAACTACAAGGTTAGTGGTTCAAACCCACCACTCACTCTGCTGGGGAAAACCAAACAAACTCACTCTCATCAAGTCCATTAAGAATCAGAGCAACCCGATACAGAGTTTATGAACCTGCAACTCTTTATCACAGCAGATAGCTTCAATTGTCTTTCTCAGAGTGGCTGGTGGGTTTGAACTGCTGACCTTTCTTTTAGAAGTTGAATGTATACCAATAGCACTATTAGGGGTCCATGGGAGAAAGATAAGGCTATTTGATCTCATAAAAAGATTTATAGCATCAGAAACCCTATATAGAGTCATTATGAGTTGGAACCAACTTGATGGCCACGGGGTATATAGCATATATATACTCATCTGTGCCTACCCATGCATCCCTATACAACTACATAGGTAGCCATACCCTCATTTGTTGGTTATGGTTGGCATTGTTGCTTTGGTCATGATACGCTCATTATGCCCACATTTGTGCAAATTTCTCTTCACCAAAAATAACAAGTATCTGCATTCTAGAATAAATGTGCCTCCCTCTTCTACCTAACTACCATTGAACCTTAGAGTCTCTACTTGTCTTGATATAAAAGTGGAATCATATAATATTGAAATCTTTATTTTTAATAAACAAATAAATACAAGTATAAGCATATTGAATCCGATTTTAGTTCCTAAGTGATCATAAGTACAGTTATTAGATTGTTTTCAGCCTCCATGATGCTTTCACAAATTCCTGTTTCTCTGTTGTTGAAATTACACTTTGAAACAAAAATAACTCACTCTTTCTAATATTCTTTATTAAATTACTGATTCAGTCATAGAATCTTAGGCTTGGAAGAATCACTGGGGATCCTCAGGCCCCACTATGAACTCAGTAAAGGAATCCTCCACCTCAATACTTCTAATAGTTTGAAATCTAATCACTGTCTGAAATCCTCAATGACAGGAAGCTCCTATCAGTCAATTGGTGGTTGATGCCATTTTGTTTAGTTTGATACCAAGTAGAAAGAAAATATTTTGAAAAAGCTAATGGCAACATATATACAAATGTGCTTGACACAACTGATGCACGTGTGGATGGTGATAAGAGCAGTAAGAGCCTCCAATAAAATGATAGAAAAATAACAACAACAAAACCCACTGTTGTCATGTTGATTCCACCGCATCAGAACTCTACATTGGGTTTCAAAGCCTGAAACTCTTCCCCAGAGTAAGTGGACTCCTCTTTCTACTGTGGAGCAGCTGGTGATTTTGAACTGCTGAACTTGTGGTTAGTTGTCTAGTATGTTCCTAACAGTACCATTAAGGCTACCAACTTCCAGTCTTTATACTGTCTTCTCAATTACAGTCGTCTAGATTTCAACGTGCTCTACTCTCCCCTTATGTTTTCTCTTTTTATGGCCTAACATGACTGGTACCTTTACGACTCATAATTTTTCATATTATTATGATTTTCAACATTTAGTTTTTCTCTTACAGAGTCAATCTGTAATGTACTGAGTGAATGAGTCGCCTGATTCGTGATCGGGACTTGGATAAATAAAACTTCAAACCCACTGCTGACAAGTCGATACCAACGCAGAGTGACCCTTTAAGGCAGGGTAGACCTGGCCCCGTGCGTTTCCAAGACTGTAACTGTCCGTAAGGAAAGCCTCCTCTTTCTCCCACGGAGCAGCGGTGAGCGGATTTGGACGCCGTGTGCTTATTGGTAGTGTGGCTTGCAGCATTGTTTTCATCTGGCAGTCCCACGATTGCCTCATTAGTTTACAGTGAGCTTTTGTTCCATTAAATCTTAGGCTTTTTCACACGAAACGTTGCTAATTTTACATCTGACTTTACTTACTTACATCTTGGCTAAATTAAATCTTGTTTGGACTATAGGACTAGGAATTATGGAAGAGCGTTGTTCTTTCTCTGACTACTGATTTTCTCACAATGCAACTCTCTCTATATATATATATACATTCTTCTTCCTTATTCATGTTCTTCAGAAATGGAATGAGCTAGGAAAGTTTGGCTTATTAGATGCAAACTAAGAGCTCTGGCTATGTCAGCTCTGTCTCCACACAGGTGGCACTCTCCCAAGTGGTAATTGAAAGTTCATACTGTATCCAATACACTTGGTTGAGATTCAGAGGCACTGCAATTTGGAATTCAGGAAGATTTAACCGAGGACATGATGCCAAAGACTAGCTCTGAAAGATGAGTCTATTTCACCAGACCAGAGGGTAGGGAAAGAAGTGGCAGGGAGAATAATATTAAATGATAGGGTATAAAATCATTCTTATAATATAGGCATTACAATAAATCAGTTCAACCATTGCCTAACTCATGGCAACCCCGTGTGTGTCAGGGTACAACTGTGCTCTGGGGGTCCTCCAGGGCTGGTTCTTTGGGCCACAGTTTGCCAGACCATTCTTCTAAGGTCCCTTTGGGTGGACTAAAACTTACAACCATTCAGTAAGTAACGTCTGTATGTTAATCGTTGATGCTATTATTTAGTCTGTACTAAACAGAAGGTGAACATGTTTTACTGAAATAGAAATCCAGATAAAACAAGTGTGGTGGTAGGTAGGGTGGAGGCACATTGGAGGGATTTCAGGAGGCAAAGTACACAAGGCATGTGGTCAGACACATATCAAGGAAGAGTGAGAAAAAAGTGCCCAGACCGCTCCCAAATTCAGGCTACTACGACTGGATTGATGACTACTTTATTGGCTAAAATAGGTCACTCTGGAAGAAACACAGCTTTGAGATAGGAAGGGGTAGATATTATGAATTTGATTTTAAACATGTTGACTTTGAGATACTTTTGAGATGATCTATATACTTTGACCAAGTAAACCCTGGGGGGGGGGGGCATGAAAAGAATTATGACTGAAAATGTCCACTGCTGTGTTTTTTATTAATGTTGTTGTTGGTGGGTGCCATTGAGCCATCGCTCAGAGCAAGCTTAGGGACAGCCTAATAAACACGGCCTGTGCCTGCATCGCCCTCCCAACTGGTTATGTCTGAGCCCAGCGCTCCGGAGCCCAGGAGAAAAAAACAACCAGAGAAGACGCAATGGAGGCGATGTTAGTGTTGAATAAACTAGAGGAATGCTTAATAATCTTTATGAAACCTACCAAATAAAATGCTATTTAGCCATTAACATTTTTTATTTAAAAGTTTGTGGCAACATAGAAAATATAATAAAATACTGTTATTTAAAAAGAGAAAAATGATTTTGATATGACAAATGGTGTCAGAACAAATTAACAATTTTATTCATAGTCACAAAATAGTCCTCATATAAAAATTTTCTAATATTTGATACATTGAAATTATCCTGTGTGTAAATATAATTGTACATGTGTACTACGTATGCAGTTTCATTAACTAAAAATTGGGACTCAAATAATGTACAGACTTTGGAGGCAATTAATTACTTTATGCATTTGTTGAACTCTGAGGGATCCAGATATGTATGTACCTAACATTCATTTGGGTTTGATAATTCTGCCGTGTTAATATTGCACATCGTTCTCTAGCTGGTCATGTCCAGTATGGTCCATGACCTTGATGGTGGTGACATACGACTCTAGCACTGATGGTGACAGTGATGGTGGCGATGTACAAGAAAACATAGCAATTTACTATTTTCACATTTCTTTCTACAATTTGAAGGCGTGAATTATGAAAACCATGTTAAGGCAGTAGATAAAACAATGCATACTTTTCTATAAATTTAAAGATAACTTGTTGATTGAGAAGAAATTAGAGCTGACTTCCAAATGCAAAACAAACAAACAGAAATGTACATTACAGTAAGACTGGAAAGTATAATTAAACCATATTAATAATTAATCTCAACACCAGAAATAAATCTTGTAGATTATATTCTCATTATATTTTCAGTTATATATTTAACATGTCACTGGTCTTTTCCTTCAAAATCCTGATTTCAATAATTGACATGTACAACTAATAGTTAAATTGACCAAGCAGTTGAAATTTCAATTAAGGAAGCTTATGGTAGTTGATGGAAGGACCCCTGGTTTAGTGCATCGGTTTAGTGCTTGGCAGATTACCAAAGGATTGAAGGTATTAACCTACCCCAAAATTCGATGGGAAAAAGATTTACTAATCTACTCCCAGAAATATTACATCTTAGAAAACTCTATGGGGCAAGTCTACTCAATTACATAGGGTCAGTCCAGGAGAATATTATTAAATTATAGGGTATAAAAAGCATTCTTTTAATATAGGCCTTACAATAAATCAGTTAAACCAGTTGCCTCTAACTCATGGCAACCCCATGTGTGTCAGGGTACAACTGTGCTGCCTGAGTCCTCCAGGGCTGGGTTTTTGGACAGCAGATCGCCCGATGTCCACTCTCATCATTGCTCATAGATGAGTCAGATATGGACTTGATAGCAATAACCTAATAAATGACGTAGTG
This sequence comes from Echinops telfairi, assembly GCF_000313985.2. NCBI lineage: Eukaryota > Metazoa > Chordata > Mammalia > Afrosoricida > Tenrecidae > Echinops > Echinops telfairi. The sequence continues at coordinate 13,102,932 of NW_022103899.1, forward strand.
CTTGATGAATTCCCTTGCTGTAAAAATGGTTAAGCATGAAGACTTCTACTTGAAAGGTTGGTGATGGGATCCACCAACAGGTGCTTTTGAAGACAGGGCTGGTGAGCTGCTTCTAAAAGGTCAGCGTTCTACTCTGCGCATGTGAGGCCATCATGATTCAAAACAGAATCCATAGCAACTAACAATCACCTGAGAGTTGAATTTCCATAGCAAAGGCATATAAGCTTCATTGGTGTTGGTTCCATTATGAATAATATATTCATTATGACATAACTTCATTCTTATGTACCTACTAATCTTGTAATATTCGGTTCATTAATGTCCTCTCCATGTTTACAAAGCAAAGGAAAGGCTAATTTAGTTTAACATTGCATTGCTATTAAGCATCATAACTCACCTACATCTTGACCATTTTACTGGAACATGATACAGACATGCATACGATACTGCATTCACTAAAGATCATTTATAAAAATTTAAAATAATTTAAATGTACTTACTTGAAATAAAAGAATATGCCAAGCGAGATAAGTAGTGATGCAATGGATAATCCATGTCCAATGATAGTCAGGTAAAACAAATTCATTGCAGTCTATAATTTGTACAAATCAAGCACAATTTATTTACATAAACAAAAATGAAAGCTCCTATCAATATGATAAGTACTTATAATACTATTTGTTCAGAAACACAAATTCCTTTCAATATGTTTTTAAAAAACATGTGGTAACTGATCTACATAAATGTTTTCTATCTCCTACTCTTACATTTTTGCCTATATTCCGCTCATTTATAATTTACTATGAGTTTTATTACATATTATTATAATACTTTTAAAATGATTCACTGATGAAAGTGGGAGATACATTAATAATATTAAGTATAACTATTAATATCACAGGCTTTCTCTGTGGAGGCAAGTTTAATGTATTTTCTTTGTATTGTGTCAGTCCTTGGGAAAACTTAAGGGTGGAGTCTATCATTAACCCCATTTTGTATTGAGGGACTAGACTCAACTAGAAAGAGTTAAAAAGCTTCCACAGATCACACAACTGGTAAAGGCAGAGAAACTTACAGTCATATATCCGAACTCAAAGTTTTGACTACTGTAACACTATCATATGTGTGTGTGTGCAAATCTATATTTACATAAACTATTATTATCTTTACAATTGTAACTTTGACCTTAATAAAGGCCTACTGGGCTGATCTTGTTTACTTGAGTCCAATTCCTGAAGGTAATTTTAGAAATTCAACCACAAATAAAAAGTTCTTTAGCTTCTTCTCATCCGTTTAGAATGTTTTCTTTGTAAAATTTAATACCTCAATACTGAGACATTGACTTGTAAATACACTATTACATGACAGGTTTGCTTCCTTTTGCTTTTGTTAAAGGTGGGTTTTTTTTTGTTTTTCCATTCCATTGTTCTCAAAATACATGGTGAACCATCTTTATAAAGAAAGGAATGGAATGCTGGCTAAATTTTTTCCAATACTGTATTGGGCAAATGGCTTTTTAAATAGATTGTGCATGCACATTAAATTTCATCCACAATGAATACTGACCTTCAATCTCTCATGGGTGTTAAGATTACACTGGGTGTAATCTGTCCATGTTCTATTACTTGCTGGATGTCTAAACCAGTTTCCATCTGGGTCACAAATCTTTGTTACTTTTTCTTTATTTAAAAATTAAAAACAGAAAGAGGGAGAGGATCACTGAATTAACCTAGGGTTTATTAAGTAGATGTCTAGGACATTTGTATGTAAAATACTGCTTTCACCTGAAGGGTCAAAGTCCTGAAAGTAGTCAGGACAGTGCTGCATTGATTCCGTTCCGGCTGCAACATCATTCCAACACAGCCATCCATCCCAGGTTCTGTTGCAGTAGAGACCTTAAAGGAGAATGGGAAAAAGTTTGTTAAGAAAAACTAAACCGCTGTCTCTACCTATACAAGAAGATATAAAAGTTTTAATGATGGTTTCATGATGGCTAAAAATAAAGACTCCCTACTCAAAATACAGATATGGTATAGATTCCATAGCAAGTACTTGGATCTTTCACCTAGTTTTTATTAAACTACAGGAGCCCTATTGGTGAAGTGATTGTGAATTTGAGGTCCAGATGAAAAGCCAGCAGTCAGCTAAGTGTCACCATCAACTCAAAGAGAGTGAGTTTGTTTTTCAGTTATTATTAAAACAAGAAGCCCTGGTAGCTCATGATTAGAGAACACAGCCGCTAATTGAAAAGCCATCTGTTCAAATTCATCATCATCTCTACAGGAGAAAGATTCACATTCTGTTTCTGTAAAGATTACAGCCTTGGATACCCTATAAGGGCACTTATACATACATATAATATTAGAAATTACTATTGGTAATTATTCCTACAGTTGTCAAGGACTTTGTCTTGCTTGAATCCACAATCCCTGCTCATGGAAGTAGCAGTCAAGAGATCAAACGATGTGTTGTCTTGGGAAAATCTGTTGTACAAGATCTTTTTTTTTTTAAATCATTTTATTGGGGGCTCATACAACTCATCACAATCCATCCATCCATCCATTGTGTCTATCACATTTGTACATTTCCCTCATCATTCTCAAAACATTTTATTACTATTTGAGCCTTTGGCATCAGCTCCCCATTTTTCCTCTTCTTCCCCCTCCCTCCCTCCTTCCATCATGAACCCTTGATAATTTATAAATCATTATTATTTTTCCATGTCTTGAACTGTCCAATGTCTCCCTTTACCCCACAAGACCTATTTAGACAGTTAAAAAGCAAGGCTATTACTTTGAGAAATAAGGTGCACCTGACCCAAGCCATGGTATTTTCAATCACTTCATATCCATGTGAAATTGGACACTGAATAAGAAAGATAAAAGAAAATCAATGAATTATGTGCTGGCAAGGAATGTTGAAAGTAGCATGGACTTAAAAGTCTGTCTTGGAAGAAAGATGGACACAGTTGTTCTTCGAAGCAGAGATGGCGAGACTTCATCTTGCATTTTGAACACATAGTCAGGGGAGATCAGTCTCTGGAGAAGGACCTCATGCTTGGTGAAGTAGAGGGGCAGCAGCAAGAATGAAGAAGGCCCTCCTTCAACAAGGTGGATTGACAGGTGACTGCAGCAATGGACTCATGCATAGCAACGTTCTGAGGATGGAGGAGGACTGTGCAGTGTTTCGTTCTATGGTACATCAGTTTGCTCTGGGTCAGAACCAAACCGGGGGCCCTAACCAACCACACCAACTTCCTTAGAGGTACAGGTTATCTAAAGGAATAAAATCAACTGATTGGCAATAATTATACTTAAAATATTGAAATTCTTTGACTTCTATGAATTCTAGAATCATAAATTTAATGCAAATCTAGAAAACCAGGTTACCTTATGATGATTAAGGATCTGTCAACTAGACACTCCTGACTGAGGGTAGAGGTAGAACTCAGCCTATCAATTGCATCGCAGCCGGATGAAACCTCCTTGGTGGCATAAGCCCGTTTGCATAGCAGAAGGCGACCCAGCAGAGTCAAATCCTCCTTGACCTTTCACCTTCTGCTGGAGCTGGCTCTTGCATCTGATTCTTTGGTCTCCTGTTGCATCACATGCTGATTCAGAAGCCATCAGTGGTGGACTCATTCTGCTGACGTTGGTCTTCCCCATTCACCAGCTCATGTGCCCTGATGTCTCTGCTTCCTCATCTTGCTCTGGCTCCTAGATCTCCTGTTGTGCCACCTGCTGATCCCAGGAGCAGTCAGCCACTTCCTCTGGTAGATTCATTCAGCTGCCTTTGGACCTCTGCATCCACGTGTCTGTTGTCTCGGCTTCATTCTCCTGCTTCCTGTTCATCAGCTGCCATGAGTCAGAAGCCTGGCTTGACCAGACTATACTTAACTATTTCTACAACTAGGTAAGCCATTTCTTGATATAATCTTGATATAAGTCTCTTTCTATATACAACACTCATGCCAAACCTATATCGTATGTTAATTGTGTCATGTTAGGCGCAGGCATGATTTTATTATTGTCTTTGGTGATGATTGGGTTCCAGACTTACATACAAGTGTCGAGTGGACAAGGGATTATCTGTGATGGTTAGGGATTATGTCAACTAGACACTCCTAGGCGGAGCTCAGTTTATCAGTCGTGTCACAGACTGATGACACCTCCTTGGTGTCATAAGCTGTTTTGTATAAGAGAGAGACTGAGCAGAGTCAAATCTAAGTTGGTTCTTCATCTTCTTCCGGGGCTGGATCTTGCCTGTGGTTCCTCCATCTCCTGTTGTGTCTCCTGTCTAGCCCTGGAGTCACCATTGACTATCGATGGTGCATTCATTTGGCTGATTTGGTTTCATCCATCAGCCTGTGCACCCTCCTTTCTGGCTTCATCATCTTACTTCCTGTTATTCAGCCTCCATGAGTTAAGAGAAGCCTAACTAAAATCAGACTAGACTAACCTATTTCTACAACTGCATGAATTATTTCTTGAGGCAAATTTCTTTTGATACACCACACATCCAAGTGTTGCTTCTCTAGAGAACCCAACCAACACATTCCTTAAATGTAGACTATTTATCATGAATTTGTGTATTGCAATATTTCATTCATTTTCAGTTTATTTTTTATGAGGGGCAAAAACACAGTGGAATTTTTTCTCCAAATTGTTTTTCAATATTTTGTTTTTCCACTAATTTTATATCCTTGGAATTGAATCGGGAAATATTGTATGGAAGATAATTTATATTCTATCTCGTAAAAACTAACAAACTTACTGTCATCAAGTTCATTCCAACTCCTAGCAACCCTGTAGGACAATGTCGACTGTCCCCATGGGTTTCTGAGCCTGTAACTCTCAAGGAGCATAGAAAGTCCCTGTGGAGCGGCTGTTCATGTTCTATGGTTACCAGCCCTTGGTGAGAACATTCGACACTACTCGGGCTCTTTTTATCTATCTAATGTAGCTTAAATATTAATCCTTAATAATAAATATGCTCAGTAAATCAAGTCATCTTTGCTTATTTACCTTAATCATAGAAAAGCAGTCCCTTAAAAATGTTTGTGGGGTCAAATAGACTTGGGAAACCTTAAGTTAAAATAAAGACAGATTTTTATCACCAACTTGCTGGAGTATTAGAATTATGGAAGGTGTTAAGAAACTTCAGGATGATTTGCTGTGCCACGATCCTAAACTTACTTGACTATGGAATTATGGTATCATCAAACTCTTCTATATATACTCCTATAGCTAAACAATTTAATTTGAAAGCTACTTTTAAATACTTCTAAATGACTAGGAAGCTATTAATTCAATAAAATCATGACAAAACCAAACCCACTGTCATTGAGTTAAGTCACACTTACCCCCATAGGGTTTTCAGACTAAAAGTACCATATATACTTGAGTGTAAGCCAGCCTGAATATCCACCGAGCCACCTACTTTTACCACAAAAATTGCATAAGAATTTGCTGGAAAAACTTGGCTTATACTCAAGTATATAGGTATATATTTTCTTTTTCTATCATTTGCAATGATGTTACAGAACGCACATACACATACTTTAAAACATTATTTTTAGGGGACTGTACATCTTTCAGGGTGTAAATAGCATCACATTTCTACTGTGGAGCAGTTGGCGGGTTGGAACAATTGGCAATGTGATGAGCACCCCAACCTCCAACACCACCAGTGCTACTGAAGCAATGACATTTAGAATTAAATGGATTGATATGAAAACTGAGGTGCATTAATACAGAATTTGTAAACAAATATTTTAAATTACAATATGTAATAAAGTACATATTGACCTATATGAGAATAATCATTTTGGGGAATAATTAAAAAAATAGTTTTAACTAAATAAATTTCTTACAGGAATAATATTGGAACAAATATAACACAAATAGCTTTTCAAAGAGAAACACACGATATTGTTCAGTAAAAGAGATTTCGATTAGTTGACCAACATTTATAAATAATACGAATCACAAATAATAATAATTTACCCTTAAAATTTCATTTAAATAACATTGTTTACAGTACTATTGATTTTTTAAAAATTTTTCCCACAATTATTGTACAGGTATCCTGTCATTAGTCAGACGCTACTATCTATCTTTTAAAAAAATTGTGTTTGTCTTTTGCTATACCAGGAAATTCTATTTCTTTTACTTATCTTTATATCTTCAGAATCCAGGAAAATGGCATTAGTAGGTCCTCAATAAATGTTATAAAGCAATGAAAATAACACCTTTATGGAAACAGAAGCACTTAGTGGTTTTAAACAAAGAATGTGCTATTCAAAGTTATGTATTATGTTGTTTTTCATTATTTCGTTATGCAAAGTTCTAGACAACCAGCTTGTGAAAAAAATAAATTCATATTCCCTGATGTCCACAATTGATTTAACTAAAGAAGCACACTTTTGGGCAATTTTTATGTGATAAAAATAATGTTACTAAAAGGCTCACTGTTACCTATCATATTATTTATCAGATTTTGTTTAAAGGGTGGATTAAATGATATATTTTCTTAAATATTTTTCCAGACAAATGAATTAATACTCATGTACTAGTAAAACTAATATTTACCCTTAGCATATAGCTTAAGATCCCATAATGATGTAATGAGATTGTTTTATTTTTAAAATACATCACAATGTATTTAAGAATTAAATAGTCATACTTGCCGTCAGTTTGGGGAATAGGGTCTTGCATAATTTTTTGGTAACACTCATACTGAGCTGTCATGATTTTATTTTTAGTGACGCCCAACTGAAGTATGCCGCCTTCATGCCTTTGTATCTCATTTGATTGTGCTATGACAAGAATCTAAAAGATTTAAAAACAGAAGTTCAGAATTGTGAAAATATCTTTTTCAAGGTAGTCTGTCACAGTGGAAAGCAGCAAGTAAAATAGTGTGTTTTCCTGGCAAAGTGGTTTTCTGAAAAATCCTCATCTGTAGTGTTCATTTTCAGGCTATAAATATTTCCACCATGCCAAATTTCTAGCTACCAATGAGACATCACTTATCAATGTTGGAGGTGGAAACGGAATCAGCCTAGGAGACTTAACTCCCGTGCAGATTTCACTGTGTTCTGGAATGCAGACACAAATGTATTCAAAACGCACCTCTAGTTTCTTACCTGCTCTGTGAATGGAGGCAAGCTAGTCCACCTCTATACCCTCTACTTACTAACTGTAAAGTGGTATAGAAATGAAATGAAGATGAAAAGGGGAAAATAATAAAACATTTTTAAAAGGGAAAGTGTTTTCTGGTATACTGAAAATACTCAAAAGAGTATTACCATTTTCACCATGGTATTTTGACAAGCAAAATAATAGCAAGTTCATTTACACTGTTGGTAAATAAAAATTGTATTGTTTGCTCATTACTCGAGGTTTGGGGTTAGTTATATATTTGTGCTATTCCAATTTAATAGTACACATTTACATAACATTTTCACTTCCATTTCTACTGATTCCCACCCCACCTCTGTTTTATAAGATGAAAACTTCCATCCACCCCAGTGCTATAGATTTGATTCTGGGGCTACAAATATTTATGGGAGCAGGTAGCCTCAACTTCCCCCAACTATTCTGTTGGTGAAATTGCTTGGACCACTAGCCTTCTAGCTCCTTCAAACTTCCATAGCAGTTTCCTTCTGTTCTCACCCGGCCCCCATTCTTAAAGTTCCAGCAGGAAGTTGGACGTGGCAAAGTGGACATAATATTTGTCAAAACATACCCCATCACCTAACCACCATTTGATCTTAATGTGTCCACTCAGGCTTACTTTCCAAGGAAAATGTTTATGCAGCGGTTGTATTTTACAATAAATGGAGATTTACAGAAGCAACATTAGTATTTTAAAGATGCAGCTCTTGCTCTGCTGAACAGGGGAACTTACTACAGTTGCATAAATTAAAGATCTTTTCCCTTCGATGAATCACTAAGTGCAAGACAAATGGTGCTGATTGCTTCAATTCTGATTCAATTACAATAATCAGATGGGTAATCTGTTACAGAATTTTTTGGGGGGAAACCAGTGTTGGGCTCTATAGTTCATTGGCAGGTTCAATGGAGGGGCTGAGCTAAAGCAACAGGAGTCCGATCCCTGGAGTTCTCGTCTATTGATGTAAGATAGCATCTAAGAAGTGCAGAATTTGGACGGCTTCTAGACTTGAGAATGTTTGCAGACACAATTGCCTGCAGGAACGCAGTCTCCCTTTGCTCCCTCTCCTTTAGATTTCTGTGCTTTTCTTGACTTTTCTCGTGTGGCTCTTTGGGGCTTTGTTTGGAAAAAGCACATGAAAATGATTGGCTGACACAAAGGCAGAGGAGATTATGTCTCTCAGTTTCTCATGTGAAGTAAGGAAAACTGAGTAAAATAACACCTCTCTACAAATAAAAATTGAATTTATATGGCATATAACTCCTCTAGTAAAACCATTGATTTGAGGCCTCCATCATTGACCCTTTACCTCTAGCCTCATCCTCACAGGCAGAGAGGTGTGTTCATGGGCAGAAAAACACACTCACAGGCACGGTCTCAAACTGAGCTCCAACACTGGCCCAAAGTGACATTTAACACGTATTGGACTGCATGGTTGTAGAACCAGTGGAAAACACCAAGCAGAGTTTGGAACTCCATTTGCGTCAATTTACCTTAATCAAAGAAATGTCAGTAGGATGGAATCTGTTCTTTTAATAACCTAAAGCAAATTAGTCTGGTTTTGTTGGAAATGTCGTAGCTACTATATATGACTATTACACGTCAGTGGGAAGAAGATGAGGCTCTCTCCTCCTACAGCCTTGGGCACCCACAGAGGCGGTCCACTCTGTCCTACGTGCTTGCTGTGAATCAGAACTGAGTCCACAGCAGAGAGTTTTGATTCTGGTTATCCATTCACACACATTCTGCTCCATGACCCCCGCGGGAGAGCCTGTATTCACTGAGAGAAGTAGACTACGGCTGCCACAATCAAAATTGTAAAGTATAATTAATATATGCACCCAAGACTCCACACGTTTATCAATCATTAACCATTAGAAGCATACTAGCAGTTAAAAACAGAAATCAAAATAAATAAGGAGATATATTAGAAAATGTATGCTTACCGTAAAAATAGGCAAGAGACACAGAAAATTCAAGATAAACTTTTTCTTCATCATTGAAGCCAAAATAAAGTATACTATATAAATCAAACTGCATTAGAAAATGAAAAAAAAGCTCATCAATATTTATTAAAAGCATATAGGTGGGTCTAAACAGAAAATTTCTTTTAAAACTAAACAAAATTTTATTTTAAGGATTTGATTAGCAGTCTTATACATGAGACATATGGCATCATGGTTTGAAATATTAAAAATATTAATAAATTTTCATCTATATTTAAGTAACCTTACACATAGGAAAGTTCCTTACATATATATTGAAGTAATTGGAAAATATCTTGACTTATTTACCTTTAAGAAAAATGAGATAAGTGATTAAAATATCAAAATAAAAGTTTCTACATAAGCAGAAAAATTAATGTTTTGAAAGAACTTTAATATAAAACTTTTTATTATTATACAAAATAATTTTCATCTTATGGCCCTTAGTAATAGAAGGACTGCATTTTTCTCATTTCAGTTCCTTTAGAATCAACATTCATATCATAAAAATGACTTTATAATTTATTAGAAATTATTCTTCACTGCTTAGTGCCAATGCTCTGTTTTGTTTGCTTTAATCGGGATATGCAAAATCCCCTAAGTCATCTACATTATTGAAAGGAGGATTCAGTATTTGGACACACCTAACGAAAGTATTTCTGTTTAAAGATTTCTACTGTGATATACAATTTTGAGGTAATGAAAAACAGCCTGTAAGTGAGATTATCCTCTAGCGCAGTGGTTCTCAACGACCCTTTGGGGGTTGAACGACCTTTCACAGGGGTCACCTAAGACCATCCGAAAACGCCTATTTCCGAGGGTCTTAAGCACCGAGACGCCGCCCCTCTGTCGTCTCCAGGCGGGTCCCCCACATGCAGATACGCCCACCTGCGAGTCCCTGGCCTGAAGACTGTTGCCCATGCTACACCATGCCACACCAAGACACAGTGCCATTTATTTGTCATTAGAAATAAATATTTCACATTATGTAATTAATTATATATTGTTTTGTGATGAATCGCTGCTTTAATGATGTTCAATTTGTAACAATGAAAATACATCCTGCCTATCAGATATTTACATGACGATTCATAACAGTAGCAAAATGACAGTTATGAAGTAGCAACGAAAATAATGTTGTAGTTGGGGGTCACCACAACCGAGGAACTGTATCACAGGGTTGTAGCATAACAAAAGTCGAGAACCGCTGCTCCAGCCTTTTAATTCTAAAAGGTGAAAATCGCTGAGGCGTGTGACTGTTTACTCCTCATGAAGTCCAGGAGTAACCAACTCTGACATTTGTGAGAGATGAACTGTTGTATTACAGCCATAAAAATACAACCTCATTTATTTGAATGTGAATCAAAATCTTTTCCACAGGAGACATAAACATTATAATCATCAGATATTTGCTATTGAACTATAAACAGAGTTAATCCTGCTTAAGAGCTTGTCATCATTTTTGCTATAGAACTAACGTTGGAGTAAGAATTTAAACATTCAGTTTCAGATGCTATGTTACTGATCTTTTTCAAATCCTACTCGGGCAGAACCAGGGGCACCACTGTTGTACTGGCTCATGAATTGAGCTACTGACTGCAAGGTCAGCAGGAAAGTCATCACTGAGGACATGCAATCGCTGCCGTGGTTTGTCAGCATCCAGGACTTACCTCGCAGCAGTTTCTTTGTGTACAAACTTTGTGTTAGGGTTCTCTTCTATCACTTACACTGGGTTCTTCTTAGTGACCTTAAAAGAAAACTATAACTAAGAAATCAGAAGGAAATGTATTAATTTTAAATAAAACGAAAAGTGTAGCATGGAAAAAAATGTAGCATGTAGCCTTTGAATAGAAGACAAACAATGAATCAGAGTTTCTGCAATTAAGTAATTAATGAGTTGATGTTTTATTTTACATTACATTTTGCCAGGAGAAAATCTCATTTTGCAATACTTACATGTACAATTATCTCCAGACTCAAATCACATTTTATCTTGGATCATATTTGACATTGTCTTGAAGAATCTGGTAAATCCAGAGGTCATGACCTGAAAATTGATTAATATAGTAATTTAGTATTAGTTTTATGAGCCAAAATTATTTACAAGATAAACTGAAAGTGTCAAGCTACATAATTCCAAGATGATATTTTTATGTAGACATTAGCATTTTTTAATTGCTTAGTTTAGGCTATATTTGAATTGTTACATATTAGTACCTTCATTACGAATAATACTTCAGTATTAGCCAAAGCTGAATAGTAAGCACATATGTGTTTTAGAAATATGAGAGGGCTGCAAAAAGTTCATGGACAGACATGATAAAAAGATAACAGAACTTTTGCATGAACTTTTTGGAGCCGCTTCATAAATATACTTCCTATCATGAACGATTTTGAAAATGAACATGATCTTTACACACAAAAATTATTGATTTTTAAGCATAATTATATTCTTTTTAATGGAAAATTATGAAATATTTATATCAGGCATTTTATGGAAATATAAATTAGGAAATACACACACATACAGGGCAAAAGTTCCATTAAGTATCCCCTAGCAGTCCAGTGGTGGAGTGGTTATATGGTGGGTTACTAACCACAAGGTTTGCAGTTTGAAACTACTCCTTGGGGAAAAGACAAACCTTTTTCATTCACGCATTGGTCACAGTATCAGAAACCCACAGGGGCAGCTCTACCCTGTCTTATAGGGCTGCTGTCAAGTTGGCATCGATTTGTTGGCTGTGAGTTTGCGGCTTTTGTTTTTGAAAAAGAGAAAGAGGAGAAGATGTAGTGGTCTGTCTCCTTATGTTGTTGTTATTATTGTTAAGTGACAACGACTCTGTCCTTACTTAGAGGAGTCCTATGTACAAAAGGATGTCACACTGGCTAGTCTTTCACAATCTTCATAATCATTGCTTTCAGTCCATTGTAGCTGCCCCTGTGTCAATCCATCTCCCTGAAAGACTTCCTTTTTTTTTTTTGCTGACTATTTCTTTATGCCAAGCGTAAATGTTGCCTGGAACTGTGTCTCACAACTGGTGGTATGTGGTATGCCAGCGCCAACTGTGGCTCCTACTGTGTCATTGAGTCTTCCTCATTTTCTACTGACCCTTACAAAATTTGATTCCCTTTCTAGTGATTTCTGTTCCAAAACCTACAAAAATATTACAAGCCCGTTAAATGAATAAATACTTTTTTACAGATATATGAATTGTAATATGTAGTTACAATATTGTCATAATATATGTTATTCTCTGCTAGAAAAAATTACTTTCCATAAATTTTCATTTATCTAAGATGTTTGAGAAATTGGGCAGTTTAAATACTTAAAAATGTTTAAAAGAACTAGAATGCAAAAATGACTTTTAAGTTATTCTTAAATTAGAAACACATATTGAGCTGATCATTTCTTGAGCATATTATTATATTAATGAATATACATTTCCTTCAGTAATAATGCTTCTCAAAGACAGAAACTTTATCTGATTGATCTTGGCATCCGTTGAGATTGGCAGTTAATAAATGTTGATTATATCAATGAATACATAGATAAATATATCAGAACATTATTTTCAGATCTTAAAATTAAAATCAAGAACACCAATCATAACAATGAATTCATGGTCATTTTACTTGTGAGAAGTTTTTGGACAGTGCTTGATCTGGAATAACAAAGAATATTGAAAAACAACACAACAAACTTATCAGTATGTTCACTTTCAAACCAAATAAAGTCCTATTCTTTATTCAACCTCTGTGATTATTGAATATTAAATAAAGCACAGTTTACTGTATTGGATTTGGAAGATACAAAGACTAAGCCCATATTTTAAAAATTAGTAGTTCATAAATTTGTGCATTAAAAGTGTAGTTTAAATAGCCAAATAAGAATATAAAAACATTGTATTAAGAATCATATTTTTACAAAATCATGCTTTGATGACTTACATATGAATCAAGATTAAAGTACCCTTAATATGTGAATGGGCTAAAAAAATTGATAAAGTGCTGCAAAACATATTTTGATCTTTCCTAAGCCCAATACCTAACAGTAATACTTATTTTTGTTGCTTACCTAGTATGCTTTCTTCTATGAAATGGAAAAGAGAGAGCGACAGAGACAGAGGGAGTGAGGGTGAGAGAGAGAGAGAGATTTGTGAGTGAGACTTGATCTCATGTACTTAGCATATGCTATCTGGAGGGACCACTCCCTGGAAAAGCTGGGATGCGATGTGCAGTCTGCAGTTTGAAACCACTAGCCATTTCGTGGGAGAAAGATGGGGCTTTCTATGCAAGTGAATAATTATGAGTCTAGGAAAGTCACTTTTTGGTGTTCTAACTCAAAGTCGTCGCACATTTAATTATAATAATTCATTTTGTCTTCTAGAGCTGCCCTTTGGCATTTTACGTCATAATTTCTTCTAGTTGCCTTTGCTACTGTCCAATTCACAGCAAATTTCAGAGTCTCTTCAGACATCCACCTGGGTCTTCTCTTTCTTTCCTGTCTTTTAATTGGCATTGGGCGTTTTCATCCATGATGTCTTTTACCTCGGAGCACAGCTCATCAGATCTCCTGTCATTAGTGCTCGGGGGTCAACTATGTCCTCAGATGATCTCTAAATTAGGTGGAATATACTCAAAGTTATATTTTGCCTCTCCTAGACTTGTTTTACTTTTCTCTAGCTTCAACTTGAACTTACAGATAAGTAATTGATGGATTATTCCACTATCAGCCCCTGGCCTTGTTTGGGTGTGCTGAGCTTCTCCATCTTCTCTTCCGAGAGATACAAGAAATTTGATTTTGTGTATTCCATCAGGCAATATCCAAGCCATTGGTCTTGAAAAACCCTATAACGTGATCTTCACCTACATTTCTAGTACCAAGGTCATATTTCCAACTATTATTCCTTCCTCTTTGTTTCCAACTTTTGTGCTTCAATCGCGAATTATTATCTTGATTTATTACCTTGCGAATTAGTATCTTGATTGCATATTTGATCAATATCAGACTGAAGACTTTGGTAGAATTCTTCCAACTTTAATGGTCGGTGCATAAATCTGAATAATACTTGTACTAGCTGCATTTTCTTGCATGTGTATAGATAATATCCTATCACTTACAGCATTGTACTTTAAGATAGATCTTGACATGTCCGTTTTGGATGATGCGTGATACTATTCCATACTTCCTACATTATGAGTTCCAATTATTTTTAGATGTGTACAGCTGTTTCTTCTTGTTTTGAGTCTTTCCCCATCAGTGAATGGGCTGTGCTCTGAGAGGGCAGCTCTTACTCAGCCATGTTGGGAGAGCCTCTGCCCGAGAGGCTTATCTTCTGGCGCTGTAGCTGACCGAGCTCCATTGCAGCTTACGAGGTTTTCAGGATCTGGCAAGGTTCCACGGCTACTCCTAAGGTTTTCAGTGGCTAATTCCTTTGGAGCAGACAGTCTATTTTTCATAGTCTGTTCTTAGTCTGGAAATATTTCCAATTAAATTTTGAGGAAAGACCTAGTAAATAAAAAAGACATGCTGAGTGATTAGGTGTGCCAGTGGATTTTTTCCCCAGAGTGATTAGATTGCTCGGTAGGAAAAGGATTTCTTAAAAAACTGGGAATACTCTAACTTTGTTCCTAGGGAAGTTTTTCATCACAGTGGCAGTACTAACTTCTTAATTCATTGATTATAAATACCACAATTCTCACTTCTCAAAACTGAACATAGTGTAACATTTGTTTCTGCCACTGAAAAATAAGGGCAATAGTCCTTACTGCATCTATAGAATGCAAATTAACTTTTTATAGAAATATTCCCTAAGCTTTTGCCCAAAGAATCTTTAAAGTGAAACGATTCCGTTTCATTAGAGAGAGGACAGGTGAGAGAGCAATTTCAAATGCTGTGGGCGACATGTAGTTACTCAAAAAGGGGAGCAAGGGTGGCCCCAGAGCTCAGAAGCATGCCTGCTAAGCTGAAGGCTGGCAGCCCCTAACCACCCAATGCTCTTTGGGAGGAAGGAGCACCGGTTTACACCCACCATGTTTTACAGCCTTGAAAACCCTACCTCCTCAGTTCTACAGGTTAGAATGGACTAACGGGCACTAGGGTTAGTCACGGGTCTTTGTGTAAACTCTTCTGATTTTATTTCCTAAATTTAACATAAAACAACAAAACAAACTCCCTGCCATCAAGTTGATGTTGTTCTATAGGACAAGTTAGAACCGCCCCTGTAAGTTTTTGAGACTATAAGTCTTTGCCGGAGTATAACGCCTCACCTTTCTCACTTGGAGGAGTTGGTGGTTTCGAACTATTGACCTTGTAGTTAGTCTAATACATAACCACTAGGCCACCAGGGTTGATTTTTGTTTTTAATGCATCTACATTTCTAAATTCACAGTTTTATAGGGACAACACCATTGGTTTACTGTCATTAGTATCAAAATATATTTTACTATATAACAAAATTGTGACTAAGTGTGACTAAATTAACATTAACTTTTAAATCAAAGCCGAAAAACCACAAATTCTCTACATTTAAGTCTACTCTTATTTTCTCAAATTTTTATTATCCTTATACAAATCTCCAGGACTTTATTTTTCTTTAAATAATCCTTATTTTTAGTTGCGTTCACCACCCTGATATTATGACATGTATGTTCAGCCTAAGATTAAGGGGAAAGAACCTTTCATTTTTCACTCCTCCGTTTCCAGAATATCTTAGATTTGTATAGGCCATGAGTCATAGTCTTTTTCCCTTGATCTATCCAGTCACTGGAGAGTTCGATAGCTGAAGTATTTCCCACACATATCTTATTTGCCATTTAGTATCCTGCACTTTTATATGAACAAAGCTAGGGGGATTCTTATCTAATACTGACTTTACATCACTTAAGGCATATTGATCAATGAATAAGGGACGGACCACATTGCTCTTGAATGAAAGTAAGGAATAAGCATTCTTTTCCAAATTGTATATTCCAAATCTGACAACAAATGGTCATATGTTTCTCCATTGTGTGGAATAGATCGTTCCGTTGTTGGGGTGGAGGTGAGGGGCTCAGATAACGGCATCCGTTACTCAGTAACTAAAACTTAAAATCAGCTGGGCACATTGATGCTCTGCTGGCTCAGCTATTCTACCTACCCTTTACTTTTAGTCTTCA
>NW_022103899.1:13119365-13124256 GCF_000313985.2 Echinops telfairi
TTCTTTTAATTTTAATGATGTCCTGATATCTTCTATGTTTTTTCTTTTGCTTCCATCAATAAATGGCTTCGTGGCTCAGGCTTGTCATTCTGAAAAGGTGCACAATTAAAACCATAAAGAACCCTGATGGCACTGTGGTTAAGCAACACATTTGGCAGTTCAGATTTGCTCCATTGGAGAAATATACGGCAGCCTGCTTCCATAAAAATTACAGCCTTGGAATCACTGTGAGGCATTTCTACTCTGTCCTATAGGATTGCTATATATCATATATATCTCACTCTGGAACACTCTTTTAAATTAAGAAATACTTCCATAAATTGATCATCCTACTATAAGTATTGGAAACATGTACTTTCACCTTGTTTCATAAGAAGATAGACTTGCTATTAAAATTTCTGTACCCAATGAAAATATTTCTGAGGTTGGAGGGTAACAATCTTATTCTGATTTAAGGTTACTCCATCGCATTTCGTTACAACCCCTAGAACATATTCATAAAGTTTTAAGGAGGGATGATCTCATTCATCCATATTTAAGACATAAAGTTAATAATTCTAACTTGAGTCTTCACTCTGTCCTTCTTGGAATCTGGACACATCATATGCAGGTGTCTCATTTGGAAAACAAGGGAGTAAGGTATGGAAAAGTTGAATATTGCATAGAGTTCAAAATGTGTGTAAAAACAATGCTTACTATTTAGTAAGATATATATTTTTTTCAAGCAACCAAAACCCCAAATATCCTTGAAACCAAGCTTCCCCTGACACTGTTTTCTCTGGCTCGGGAACACTTTCCCTACGTTTTCTTCCCAAGAGCCCAAAGGAGTTTGTGTTCCAATCTAAGACAGTGAAATCATAGACAACTTGACAAGGTTAACTTTATTCTTTTACACAGAAACCGAGGGGAATTATCCAAATTCCCTCCTCTCAAAGAACCACTTATCTTTATTGCATCTCTGTATGTCCTTTCTCCTTTTAGCACTATTCTTACTTTTGAAAGGCCATTTGAGCAAAGTTTCATTCTCCTTTCCAGAACATTCACATTAGAAAAGCAAATCTACTTCTTCATAAGATTCCTTGTCAGATTTCACGGAATGGAATCTGTTAAGTACATCTAGCTTAAGCTAAACTTAATGTCATCGTGGTGGGAATATTTCTTGGATGAACACCCCAGTTTCTGAATTTTAGATACACAAATTTTTATCTTATGTCAATTTAACAGAAGATAAGTTAGCTGAAAGTGTTTTTAAAGTGTAGTGTGATAGAAATCATAGGGCATGCTAATAAATTATTTAAATTCAACAATGCATGGACCTAACCAACTAATCAATGTCATAATAAAAAGAACATTATATTTAATTCATCAAAATCTTATGAGTTGTCTCATATATTTAAGCCAATATTTAAGTCAACTTTTAAGTCAATCAATATTCTTGTAAACCTTAGAAAGTATTTTTTTAACAACTGACTTTAATTATAGTAACTATAAGATTTCTGCAAGCTATCATCCTACTGACTAATATTTAAGGTTTTTGTGGCTACTTCCTCTGGAGTGGGCAGCCAATTCCTTCTTCCTTGTCTGTTCTTTGTCTAGAAGCTCTGCTGAAACCTGTTCACTTGGGTAACTATGTGGGCACTTGAGATACTGGAACACAGCTTCCAGCATCACACAAACCACCACAGTACGACAAACTGACAGACAACTGAAAGAACTGAAGAAAAGATTCAAGGCTAGAGTTGCAATATTGAAAGATTCTATGGGCAAATAAGGAGTCCTTGTGGTGTAGTGGTTACGCATTGGGCTGCAATCTACATGACTGGTAGTTCAAAACCACCATCAGCTCCTCAGGAAAACGGCTGGCTTTCTACTCCTATAAAGAGCTACAATCTTGGAAACACACAAGGGGTTGATATGAGTCCGCATTGACTCAATGGCAGTGAATTTTTATGGGCAAACTATTGAAGGATGTGGAAAGCATCCAAAGAAGATGGAAAGGATACACAGAGTCACTGTACTACAAAGAACTAGTCGACATTCCACCATTTCAGGAGGCAGCATATGAGCAAGAACCCTTGATAGTGAAAGAAGAAGATCAAGATGCACTGAGAGCATTGGCCATTGGATAGGTCGATTACAAAAACAACGTAAATTTTGTAAAACTCAGCCACATATGTTAGTCAATTTCTGTCAGTGCAGTTTTGATCTGCAAACTTGTGACTAATCCAAAAGACTGCTGGGAAAGCAAAACGACCGAGGTTCATAAGCTCATGGAACTCAACAGGTTACCTATTATGATGACATAGACAACTTTAGAAATATGAACAAACTTAAACAGGCTTTAGGAGGCCTGGTAGAGTAATGGTTAAGCAACAGGTTGGCACCCTAAACTCAACCCACAGTTTAAGCCCAACCTGTAGAAATGCTGGACAATCTGTTCCCAAGGAGTATAGCTGAGGAACCCCGGGACAGTTCTACTCTGTCACAGGGGCTTACGTGGTGTCAAAAGGAGACAGGATGGCATCTACCAACAACAAAGTGCAGGCTTTACATTAAACCCACTCGTCATCGAACAATACGGTTAGGTTCCAAAGTCCAGATCGTTATGCCAAAACCACGTTATATGAAAATAGAGGACGATCACGTCAGCTCACAAAATGTACAATGATTATGCATTAAGTAAGTACCAAATTACATCATCCATCTCTGCCAGCTCACTAAGAATACTGTCCCCAATCAAATTGACGCATAACTAACCATCATAGCCAGCATAACTTTCTCACTGAACCATGTTCTACATTACTGACAGATTTATATCATTAATGCACAAAATAATGAAGTTAAAAAATATTATTATAGATGCAACATGTCAAAAAACAAGAAAATTGATAAGTAAGGAGATATGTATTTGCAAACTTCAATAGCACTCTAAAAAATATTGACCCTATATTTAAATTAAGGAGGTTGGTTGCCAATGCATTTTGAGTTTTTTTATCATCTGCAGATATAATATGGTTGTTTTTGTATTGTCATGCAAGTCAATGACAAAAAATAAAGTCATTGGTAGCAAGTCTATTTCCAGATGTGATGTCAATCTAATTGCACATTTCTAATTGCAATACTGAAGGATCATTGGTGGTATGGTGGGTTAAGCATTAGGCTGCTAACAAAAAAGGCCAGTGGTTCAAACCCACCAGTTGCTCCCTGGAAGAAAGAGCCAACAATCTGTTTCCATACATATTCACAGCCTGCAAACCTTCAGGAGCCATTATGAGTCTATGATACAGAATCAACTTGATGGCAGTGGATGGGTTTTGTCACTACGGAGCCTACATAAAGTAAAGCTCTAATAATGAAAAAATATCTATATTATAATAAAATAGTCGAATAAAATAATAAAATACTTAAAAAACACACCACACTAATCTATATAAAACAATATAAAACCCACCGATTTGACATTAATTTTAAATCATCAATAATGAGCCCTTGCAAGAAAGACAGGGTTTTCTACTCCTGTAAAGAGTGACAACATCTACTCCATGGCTGTGAGTTGGTTTGTTTTTTTCTTTTGCTGTCAGATAAAATGCCCCGATGGCACAGGGGTTAAAGATCTTGGCTGCGAAGATTGAAAGTTGCAATCTGAACGCACCACCCACTTGTACTGGAGAAAAATGTGACAGTTAGCTTTCATAAAAGATAGAATCTTTTATGAAAAGGGATAGTCCTTCGCCCTCCTATAGGGGAGGTTCATAAAGTTCCTACAGAGTCATTATGAGTTCAATTGATTAGACAGCAGGGGGTCTGTTTGGTTGATAATAGTTTATTAATAGTCTATTGGATCAATTTATCATCTCATATATCGACATCACTCTATGCTTATTTACTTACCTACGGACCAGTTCAGTTGGAATAGTTGGATAATTAATGCGAGGTAATTTTGTAGTTACAATTTGAACTTAATCTTACAGTCTGAAGTACTTAATCAGGATAATTTTCCTATTGTGGACATAATTAGTCATTTTCCGGTGATTTTGGTCAAGCTTCTTTTATTTGAAGGAGGCAAGTGGCCAAGTCCCAGACAATTAGTAAAAGGTGGAGGCAGATTGGGAAAAAAATGCTTTGAACTCGATGGAACATTTTCTCTCCAGGAGATCTAATATGGAAAGAATTAATTGCTCCGCGCGCACATCCTTCCAGCTCTGTGCACTTAGAACTTGACACCTACTTTCCTTTCACAGCGTCAGAAGTCAATGTCTACAAATATCCGCTCTTCCTCCACAATCTAATTGGAAGCACGTATAATTCGGCTGGGATTTTTAAGTTAAATAGTTGTACATCGTCAATTTTATGGTATGCGTCTTATATGGAGTTTTCTAATATTTCATGAAATAAGATTTATACCGGTAACATTTTTCTTACCACTCACCTCTCAGTACTGGGTCGGCAGTGACGCCGGAAGCTAGGTGGCCAGTCTTTCAAACAGTGACATGCGCCCCCTCCCCCCAGGTAAGCATGCTTCAGCAAGCCTTCCACGAAGAGCAGGTTGTGCAGAGGACTGTCCGTTTCTCCGAGAATGGCTACTGAAAACCTTATGAATGGAGGTCAGTCGGGCCAGCGACAGAGGAGCCCTTCAGGGTGGAAAGCACTCAAAACGTGCCTGGGGAAGAAAGGGGGCTGCCTCCTGACAGGAGAATTGATCTCATGACAGGGACGAAGAAAGCTCTCAGCACTGTCCTTTGCTGATGGGGCACAATTCAAAAGGAGAAGAAGCAACTGTAAGCATCCATCCATCACCAAAAATGTGGATAGTACAAAGCATGAGGCTGGGAAGTCTGGAGGTCGCCAGAAATGAAAGGGAATGAGCCTCGGGGAAGGCACCCTCTGCGAG
>NW_022103899.1:13124356-13138042 GCF_000313985.2 Echinops telfairi
GGGCCTCCGGGACATCCTGGGTGGGAGCCTCGATTCCGCCGGGACATCCTGCGTGGGGGCCTGCTTGCAGAACTTGAGCCGTTTGCTATGGACACGAACCCCGTGATGCGCTGGGGGAAATGCTTTAATTTTGCACACACCGAACGGCGTTTATTTTTAATTATTTACTCCTGTCACTAACTCTGGGTTGTTGTTTAAAAATAGATTTTCCAGTGCAAAAGAAGTCGCACAGGAAGGCGCTTCTTACTGAATGAAGCCTGGCGTAAGTGAGAACCGCTGCTTAAGAACAACACGTTCCCTGTGAAAAAAAGATGGCAAATCCATCTCCCCCACGCCAACCTTTATGGAGTGCTATTATCAACTCAATTGTATGTTTTTTCCTGTTTCACAAACATGTTCCCAAAAGACGTTTAAAATAGCTTTCTTTCCTGCGAAATTGTTGTGCCAAGCACTTTTTTCGGATTCTCAGGCTTCCCTGAACCAGGATGTGTTGAGGAAGAAATGCTCTGTCCCGCTTGACCGGGTGAACAGGCCCGACAACAACAGTGACACATTTTTCTAACTTGACTGCCCCCCTTCACCAGAGAGCTTCTAGTGCCTTCTCATCAAAATGCAAAATACCAGGAAGGAGCAAAAGAAGCGACAACTTGCAAGCAAATAAAAATGTCACCATTTTTAAATCAACCCAACCCCCAAACCCTAGGCATGTTATAAAAAGGTGCATCTCGAGGGAGGCGTCTGTAATAACAGAAACTTTTTAACTTAAGAACTGTTTCTAGAAATCAACACTGCGTGGTTCTGGCTTTCTTCTTGTGCATGCTTTTTAAGTTAAATTAACCTAGAAGAAGGTAATCAAATGGTCATATTGAATGGGACTCCAGGTACCAACAACGTCAATCTTCTGTTGCAGCAAAGACAATCGCAAATTCCGAAAGTCTGTCAAAGTCAAAGTCATTTCAAGACTCATCCAGGACACTGCTGGCTACATCCCCAAACCGCCTCAAGTGTACCACAGGCTGTGAGCCTGCCTTTCCTAGTGGGGGGGGGGCGGAGTTGGTGAGGCAGAGAGAATAAGATGAAAGTCAGTAAAAATAAACAAAGCCTGATGGGTGCTTTGGTGGAGGTTACGCGTGGACAAATCACACACTGCTTAATGGAGCAGGAGTCAGTCTGGCTATATTAACTGCACGCTGCCATTGGCAGGAGATAACAGATTTAAAAAATCACAGCAGGAGACATGAAACGGAAAAAAAATCACCCAAAGATAGAGAAGCCGGAGAAAGAAGCAGCAGGGCAGGGAGCATGGCTTTAGTTGTGTAATGTACTGTAGTGTGTTATTGTTTGGGGTGAATGCATCACTTGAGATCCCTCTTCAGCAATTCATACACAAATTGTTCTTTGACATTGGTTTCAGCCCCTGCAATGTACTGTGTACAGCATTCTCACCATTTCTACCTTCAAGTCCTTTTTCATGCCTCCATCCGCCCTGTCCTTTCTTGCCTTCTCATCTTTGCTTGGGGATAAATGCTCACTCTTCCATCTCTTGTAGTTGCTTTTCAAAGAATCACATTCTTTATGGGTGCTATTGCAGATTTTATAGACCCTTCTAATATTTAGCTGAGCGTTGACAACAAGGATCTGTTTCAGTTCCGCATTAAAAGAGTGTCTTAGATTGACAGTCTCAGGGATTCGTCTAGTCTCCATAAATCCTGTAAGCATGGTCCTTTAAATTTTTTTTTAATTTTACTAATTTGAGTTTTGTTCTACAGTTTTCTCCTGTTGCAAGCCTACTCACACTTACTGCCATCAAGTTGATTCCGACTCACAGTGACTCTACAGGCTGAAGCGCCTTGTTTGGGTGGCTATAAATCTTTACTGTAGCAGAAAACCTCATCTCTCTCCGGCAGAGTGGCTGATGGGTTAGCAGCGGAACACGTAGCCCACTAGCCCATCAAAGCACTTTCCAGTCCAGCCAGGACCTCCCTTTGTGCCCTGGTCAGTGTTGGTAGCCAGGAAACATCTAGTTCATCTGACCTCTGGCTGGAAGAGGCTGTGGTCCCTGTGAGGACTAGTTTCTTCTTTGAGTTTACTTTCTTTCACTGTGCTTTGCACCAGACATGGAGAGACCAATAGCTTCATAGTACGCGCTCTCAAACTTTTAAGATCTCAGACACCACTCACCAAATAGCACAGATTTTTAAATCGAATAGCTCAGATTTTGGATACCAGCTACAGTACTTACTTTAAGGGCTTAGTCAGAAATCGAATCTGAAGACTTAGTTTCTTTAGCTGTAAGATGGGGATAAGGAATGTATCAAAACTATATTGTGGGACTTAAATAAAATAACCTTTGTAAATAACATATCACAGTGTCGGGGAAATGGTAGGGACTTAATAAATTCCTCTTTCCTGCGGCTTATCATCGGAATGTCTTGGCTTACTTTTGTTGCTGCCAACTACAGGACTTACAAAACTTTCGAGTAAAACTGTTGTTTTTGTGAGGTGTCATTGAGTTAGTTCTGACTCACAGTGGCCCTGTGTACAACCAAAAGACACACTGCCATCCTCCCAATTGTTCGTACGTTTGAGCCCACCAATAAGCCACTGTGTCGATCCATCTTGTCTAAAGTCTTCCTCTTTTTCATTGCCTCGTTACTTTACCAAGCATGATGTCCTTCTCTATCTAGGCATTGGTCTTTCCTGATAATATGTCCAAAGTACAGGAGATGAACTCTCACATCCTTTCCTCTAAGAACACCATTTTGGCTGTACTTCTTCCAAGACAGACTTGTTTAATCTTTTGGCAGACCCTGGTAATTTCAATATTCTTCAACAGCACCATAATTCAAATGCATCGATTCTTCTTTGATCTTACTTGTGCATCTGAGACCATTGAAAATACTATAGCTTCAGCTAAAGATCAAAGAATACTTTAGTCCTCAAAATAACATCTCTGCCTTTTCAACACATTAAAGAGATCTTGTGCATGACACTTACTTAATGCAATTCCCAGATAAATCTCTTAAAAGCTGATTTCAGGAACCTTGATTATGGATCCAAGTAAGATGAAATCTTTGATAACTTCAATCTTTTTTCCATTTATCATGATGTTACTTACTGGTTCTGTTATGATTCAGCTCTTGGTTTTCTTTACATTGAGTTGTAATCCATACTGAAGGCTGCCAGACTTGACTTTTATCAGCAAGTGCTTCACATCCTCCTCACTTTCAGCAAGCATATAGCAAGTAGATTGCTAATCAGCCTTAATCCAACTTCTCTAATTATTTGTTCAGCATAGATATTGAATAAGATGGTGATAGGGTATAACCTTCATGCCCACATTTCCTGATTTTAAACTAAGCAGTATAATCTTGTTCTGTTTGCACAACTGACTCTTGATCCATAGTTTCTACATGAGCACAATGAAGTGTTCTGGAATTCCCGTTCCATTCTCAAGGTTATCTATCCCTAGTTTATTATGAGCCACACAGTCAAATGCCTTAGCTTAGTCAATAAAACACAAGTAAACATCTTTCTAGGATTCTCTGCTTTCAGCCAAGATCCATCAAACATCAGCAATGGTATTCCTTTTTATGCATCCCCTTCTGAATCAGGCTTGAATACTGGCAGCTCCCTGTCAAAGTACTGCTGCAACTGTTCTTGGATGATTTTCAGCAAAATTTTTCTTACATGTGACATTAATGATATTATACCATAATTTGAATATTATATTGGTTCATCTTTATTGGGTGGGTGCAAATAGAGATCTCTTCCAGTCAGTTGGTTGGCCAAGTAGCTGTCTTTCAAATTTCCTGTGAGTAAAATTGTAAGTACATAATAACAATGCCACCTGTCCCAGCCTAGTATTAAGGAAGATTTTGTTGGCAGAAGACATTAAGGTTTAAGTGGTGTGTGGGTGTGGGTGTGGGTGTAGTTATCTAACCCCCTTCATTCTGTACATATAGCACTGGTGAGTTTTGCATGGTTACAAGGTGTCTCTTGTGTGCTGTTGAGTTGATTGCAACTCAGTAACGCTAACGAACCCTGTCTCATTGGATTTCCCAGAGCTGTAATTTTTATGGGAAGGGGCCCTGGTAGCATTGTGGGTTTTGACTTGTGCTGCTAACTGCAAGGACCGCAGTTGCAAACCACCAGCAACTCTTAGGAAAAAAGATAAGGCTTTCTATTTTTGTGAAGATTACACTGTTGGAACGCACAGGGTAGTTCTCCTTTGTCCTGTAGGGTCGCCGCCGTGAGTCAGAATAGACTGTGTAGCAGTGAATAGAGTAGTACATCTTTATGAAGGCAGATTGCCAGGCCTTTTGCCTGTGCAGTGACTGAGGCGTTTGAACCTCCAAACCCTTAGCAGCTGAAATGTAGCCACTAAAACCCCTCCGTCTCCTCTAGGAGCTGCAATAAAGACCATTGCTCTTCTCCCCCTTCTTCTCTTTAGGTCTTGAAGGCAAGAGTCCTATGGGGTGGGGGTGGGGAGAGTACCCACTGCCACGGAGTTAATTCGGACTCCTAGTGACCAAATAGAGGAGCCTGGTGACATATGGGGCTATGTATTAGGCTGTGACCTGCATGGTTGGCAGTTGGAAACCACCAGCAGCTCTGATGGAGAAAGATTGAGCTTTCTACTCTTAGAACGTAAAACCCACAAGGGTTCACTATGAGCCAGCATTGACTTGATAGAAGTGAGGGTTTGTTTGTTTGTTTGTTTGTTTGTTTGTTTGTTTGAGTGAACTAATAGAAAGTTTCTGAGGCTGTAAATCTTTGCGAGAGAAGACAGTTTCATCTTTCTTCCAAGAGTGGCTGCTGAGATGTTTTATGCTTTGTCTCAAATGAACGGTAAAGAAAATTCTGCATTTGCTTATCAGCACTTGGCTTTTATTTGC
Organism: Echinops telfairi; assembly: GCF_000313985.2. Taxonomy (NCBI): domain Eukaryota; kingdom Metazoa; phylum Chordata; class Mammalia; order Afrosoricida; family Tenrecidae; genus Echinops; species Echinops telfairi. Next base: position 13,129,255 of record NW_022103899.1, read on the forward strand.
TTGATTTTGGACTAGGACCAAACTGGTGAAACTCAAGGTGTCAGATACATTACTCAGTTACAGCAGTGATAATAATTGGAGATAGAATAGAAGCCATAAGAAAAGCCTGTAGGGGAATCCAGGGTGGATGATCCCTACAGGACCAGTGGTGAGTGGCGATACTGGGAGGGTAGAGGGAGAGTGGGTATGAAATAGGGAACCGATTACAAGGAACTATATGTGATCTCCTCCCTGGGGGACGGACAACTGAAAAGTGGGTGAAGGGACACGTCAGACAGGGCAAGATATGACAAAATAACAATTTATAAATTATCAAGGGTTCATGAGGGAGGGGAGAGTGGGGAGGGAGGGGAAAAATGAGGACCTAATGCCGCCGGGGGTTAAGTGGAGAGGAAATGTTTTGAGAATGATGAGGGTAATGAATGTACAAGTGCGCTTTACACAATTGATGTGTGTATGGATTGTGATAAGAGTTGTATGAGCCCCTAATAAAATGATTTTAAAAAAAGAAAGAAAAGCCTGTAGTTGTTAAACTTGGGGACTGTTAAGTGATTTTAAATAATAACCACCCTCTAATCGAGAGATACTTATGATTCTTTGCCTGGGAAAAGAATTTAAGGAATTTTATGTGTGTGTGTCTATATGCCTATGTTTTGATTCTTTTGAAAAACCTCATGAGTTTTTTGTTTCTTTGTTTTCCTTTTCTTTGTGTTGTAAAACTATAGGGCCATGAAACATGGGGCTCTGTCACATTCTGAGTACAAATTCTCAGATCTCAGAAAACATGCCCCTCATATTTAATAGATGCAAATGAAGTCATTTAAAGTCATTGCATCATGGGTTAGTATGGTTACACTCCAGAGACAGAGGAGAATAGCTTGACCAAGAAAAGGCAGATATCTCAAGTTGGGTTTGCTTTAACCGATTATATCTATTTTCCTTTGACCTCTATACAGAAAGTAAGTAGCACAATTTTTCAAGTCATTGAAAAGCACAGGGTTACCTTTCCTCCCAAAGTTCAGAAGCAGCTGCTCTTTAAAGAGCGCATGAATAAATTCAGAGCACATAAAGTCTTCACACTTACTCTTGGCTTTTAAAGGTCTAAGGTCTTTTCCTCCTCTTCCCTCGCATTCCCCCCACCTCCTCAGATTCTGCCAAGATCCCAACCATCCCAGTGAGCACTTTGTGAAGAAATGTTTTACATGTTAATGCCTTTAATTGACTCTGTTTACAAAATAATGATGGATAATAGCCTTGATCCCCCTGGGAAAGGGTTTACAACTTGGTCTTTTTCTCTTTCTTGGGAATCAGCTTTTCAAAACGGACTTGTTTTGATTCAGAGAATAACCTTAGTAAAATGTCAAGATTTTTCTCTTACCAATAAAGGAGACATTACTGAGAGCCAAGAATCTGTCAGGAAATAAGCATTTTCTTTTCCTTTCTTAAGTACCAGGCTCAAGTAGGAGACTGAATTTAAATGTTACTCACTCTACTACTCGCAATAATAAACGCTGATGATTTGAACATAGATGTGAGCACAGAAACCTCCTGGGAGCAAACAGTTGGACACCACAAGACGTGGAGTCTTGAGTCTGGATAAAGACATCTGAGTGCCTGACATTTGGCTCTGTGCTGGAAAAATAATGATAAAAAAATGTTTAAAAAGGAGATTGCACACAGAATTTACAAAATAATAAAAGGAAGGATACCATTAATTATATAATCACATGAATAAATTCCACATTACTAATGAAGACAACTCCTATCAGGGAAGAGGAGACATAAAGCAGACTTATCTTGGAGTTCTAATCAGAATGCTTAGGGACATCTGACGTGTATGTAGTTCACTGAGCAAAGATAGTGGATTGAGGTGCAGGACACGAGTGTGCAAATGTCTCCTGTCAGAGACCCATGAGGACAGAAAGCAGTAGGCAAGGGCCAACTAAGCAGGACTTTGTACATTGTGATGTATTTTGGCCCTTTCCCTGTGTATTAGAGCTTAAATTGTAAGCAATTGGTGTGCTGAAGGCCTGGGACCACAGTGAGAGCTTTAACTCCATTTTGGCCTTGACATTGGATTAGAGATTAAATTCTGAGCACTACATTTACAGAAGGCTAAGTCTATTTTGAGTCTCCGCGTAGATTCAAGTTCTGTTGAATTCTTCTGACCACTGACCAGACAGACCTGCAAAAGGTTGTGTCCTCCCTCAGGCGGAGAGTATTTGCTGTGAATTCCCTGGCTAGCCCAGGAAGGGGACGTTCACCTTGTGGAACTTTTCTCAGCATTCCCTTGATGGATTAGACTATATGGTCATGGTCATACCCCAACCAAGGTGGTCTGAGCATCCTGTACTGCACCAGTCTAGTAAAGTCTAATTTGCCATTGGTGTATAACCCAATCAAGGTTCTGTTCCCTCTCTGTACTCCAGTCCATGATAAATTGATGTACCATCATGATTTTGTGTCAGTTCTCTTTGTTTCCCTTGTCTTATTTATATTGATGCTCATATAAAGAAATCAAATCAATACAACTATTATTGAAATATATACACCAACCACTAAAGCTACTGATGAATAACTTGAAGAATTCTACCAACTTCTTCAGTCTGAAATTGATCAAACATGCGAACAAGAGGCATTAATAATTTTTGGTAATTTGAATGCAAAATTTGGAAACAAAAAGGAAGGAATAGTAGTAGTTGGGGACTATGGCTTGGTAGTAGAAATGATGCTGGTGATCACATGATTTTTGCAAGACCAACTTCTTTGCAACTCCTTCTTCATTGTAAAGGCCTTTTTTCAATGACACATAAATGGTGACTATGCATGTGGACTTCTCCAGTGAGAATACACAGAAAGCAATTTGACGACATCTGTGGGAAGGAATGGTGGAGCAACTCATTAGCAGTGAAAGCACGGCCATGGGTTGCCTATGGCCATCAATTGCTCATATGGAAATTCAAGTTGAAGTTGCAGTTGAAAATGTTTAAAAGTTCATGAGAGGCAAAATTTGTCCTTGAGTCTCTCCATTCTTCCCGTGCTCTCTCCCCCAGTCCTCGGTCCTCAGTTCCCTTTCCCCTTGTCCTCCATCCCCTCCCCTCCAGTCTCCCATCTCCACATGGACCACCAAGCGAGGCTGAGGAACGGATGAAAGCCATCTCCAACCTGACCTTCTACCAGATTTTACTTCACCCTTATAGTCCGCTGCCAACCGGCCTGGGCCCCAGACTTCCCAGCTCTTAATTTTCACCCCCCTCGTCGCCCAAACTCAGCAAAAAGTAGTTAAAGATAGATCACAATGCCCGCCATCACAATCATTAGGAGTTTGGGCTGCATTCAGACCAGGCAGCCCCTTGCACCAGTCTCGCCAGAAGACAAATGGCCTGCTGAGCTTCAAAGCACCTGCCTCCAGCATTTCACAAAGCTTACCTCCCCAGGCAGAATATAGCCACCTCTCCCTAGCATTCCAGGAAGCAAGTTTGCTGAGAACAAGATGATTTACTGACTGGTCATCTCCTGACCCGAAACTTGCAATTGCAGTACAAAGAACCTCCATTCCCCTTACTGGCCCATATGACTTTAAGCTCATAGCATATAGATATCCTGCCACCCTAGCTCCAGGCACGACTTCCCTAACCTACACTTGTCGGGTTGTGGATTCTGTTGGGAGTCCTTTTCCCTCAATAAAATCCTTTTCTTTCACTTCTAAATATATATATCTATATATATCCTTGAATATATCACCCCTGAATTTTGAGAATAGCTCAGAAATAGATTTGATTAATTGAACCCTAAAGACAGAGACTTGAGGAGCTGTAGGGTGACATTAAGAACACCCTACAAGAAGAAAGCCAATGATCATTAAAAACAGGGGGGGGAGGGAACACTTGGATCACACAAAAGGATGGGGAGAATATTTGAACAATATCATTAATATCACATATAAGTAAAACTTTGCTGAAGATCATTAATGATGGTTGCAGCATGGCATTGACAACATAGAGCGACCAGAAATCCAAGCCAGCTCAGAAAAGGGTGTGCAACACCCAATATTAGTGCTGACCTGAGATGGAAAATAGAATATCAGAAAAATGTTTATTTGTATTTTATTGAAGATACAAAGGCATTCAACTGTATCAACTATGGATAGCACTGAGGGAAAATGGGATTTACCGAAAAATTTAGTATGCTGATTTTTGCCATGGAGCAAGATGCGGTATTGTGAACATTAAATCAGCAAAGTGGTGTTTCAGGCCTCAGTCCTTTCACCATTCGTGTTCAACCTGTGTGCTAATAAAGTTATCTGAGAAGCTTCATTATATGAACAAAAGCACAACATCAGGATTGCAGGAAGGTTTAGTAAGCTTCAAGGTGCACATGACATAACCTTGCTAAAAACGAAGCCTTGACACATTTGCTATTGTAGTTCTAGGACTGCAGCCTTCAACATGGATTGCAACTTTACAAAACAACAGACTTCACAACTAAACCAAGAGGTAACAAAATCCAAATGACAATAAGAGGAAAGATTGAAATTGTCAAGGACTTCATCTTGCTTGATCCACAATCTGCGCACATGAAAGCAGCCGTCAAGAGCCCCAATGACACATTTTATTGGGTGAATCTGCTGCACAATCTGTTGAAGAGGAAGGATGTTACTCTGAGGATTAACGTATGCCATGGTCTCTTCAATCACCTCATATACATGTGAAAATTGGGCAATTAATATGGAAAATAGACAAGAATTGATGCATTTGAATTGTGGTGCTGGTGAAAAATATTGAAAATACCAGACTACCAAAAGAACAAACAAATCAGTCTTGTAAGAAGCACAGCTAGAAAGCTCCTTAGCAGCAAGGATGGCAACTCTCTGATACACTTTAGATGTGTTGTCCGGAGCGACCACTCCCTGGAAAAGTACATCATGCTTGGTGATGTAGACAGCGATGAAAACGAGGAAGACCCTGAATGGGATGGGTTGGCACAGTGACAGCTGAGCAACAATGGGCTCCAACACAGCAATTTCAAGGATAACACAGGACCCGCCGTCAGTGTGTCCTGCTGTTCATATGGCCACTGTAAATTGGAATTGACTAGAGGACACCAAACAACCATGATGTAAGAACCCTAGTGGCTGTGAATACGTAGGACACTGTTATGAGGTCATTCACATGCTGACTCACATGCCCAATGTTTCCCCCACGCAAATGATTCATTTTTTTGGTCTTTGTATTCTCTTGGTTCTGTTTTAGACGTAATTAAATGGTGTCTATAAAATATAATTGAATTTTGGGTCTTTTACCCTTCACAACAATGTACATTCAGCTTCTATTTAGTCCCATGTGACCATGAATCAGCAGTAGGGTGTGTTTGACTGCATATTAGGACTCGCCCAGACAGTCCAGGAGCCGAGTTATGTAGTGGTTTAACGTTGGGTTGCTGACCTGAAGGTCCATAGCTCAAACTCAACAGCAGTTCCATAAGAGAAAGGTGAAGCAGTCAGCCCTCATAAAGATTTCAAATCTCAGAAAGACATAGGAACTTCTCTGTCTCAATATGGTCATTCTGCATTGGTTGAAGAGAGTCAGCCCATGGGACTTGGCTAGTTGTGCCCTTAAAAAAATGGGGATGCCAGACCACATGGTCATTAGTTATACCCTCAAGTATCAAAGAGACAATGATTGGAGAGCCCCAGAACCAATGTTGTAAATCTGAAATTGCTTATGTAGGTGGACTCATGCTCCCACTTTTGGATAGTGTTGACCTGATCTGCCACCAATCATGATTTTGTGACATTTTCGATTTTTTCTAGTTTGTAATTAAGCTGCAAGACCATGAATCACTTGGACACCATTATGCCTCATCTGTGTGATCTGTCTGCATCTTGTCTTGTCCTGTTGAAAACTTAGTAAGGGAGTTTCTGTAAAATACATTTAAATGTGAGGACTTTCCTCTTACAACACGAATAAATCTGTTTCAAATAATTGACTGATAAGAAAGGTTTGGTCTAGCTCGAGAGAGCAAACTCAGATGCAAATAAGTTAAGGAGTGAAGGAAGAAAACAATGATAATAAAGAATTCTTTTAAGTAAAATCCTGGTGAAGAGAAAGTGGAAACGAGAGTGGAAGCGTTTTGATTGGAGGTGAGAGTGACCGCGCTTGTTTAAATATTGACAGAAGCATCCATTTCAGTAGAAGAGTTAGAATATATACAAGACACCAGGGACATAAAAATTCCCGAGACATGGGAGGAAACAGGATGCATAGCAGCATAAGTAATCCATCCTACAAAATAGAAGGGATATGTGCTTTACCTCAAAGTTGAGAAAGAAAAAAATTATAGTTAATAAGCCTATGTTTTTCGTTACCGCAGAGTTGATGATTCAAGGCAAACTGTGTAAATGAGAATGCAGCATTGCCCTGCTCTAAATGCCGTCTTCATTGTTGGTATGTTTGGGTCTTTTGTTCTCTTTTCATTTCCTCAAAGGTGTCCATCCATTTCACTGAGGTTTTTCCTCACATTTGTTAACACATACGATGTCTCAAAGTAAGTAAACCAATTCTTGACATCTCTGAAGCGAAGGAACCGTTCTGGCAGTATTGCTTCTACAACTGAGTTGCTCGTTTTCTGGACAGTTCGCACGTATTCACCACTCTTCCCCAACACCACAATCCAAACCCCGCAATCCCTCTCTGGTCTGCCTATTTTTCCCTAACCAAAGGTTGCCTGCAAAGGAGGTGATTGGGTTAGACTCATCTAACCTATGGGTTGGGTTAGACTCATCTGAGTTATCAAAGTGATAGCTTATCTTTTCAAGATTTTAAAAAGGTCTTCGGCAGCATATTTTCCCAAATGCAATGTGGCCTTGGATTTCTTAAGTATGGATTGCTTCCATGGCGATTGTCTCAGGTGACTAATGTTGCAGTTACAAAAACTATGACAAGTGGGCAGCTTTAGCAAAAAAAAAAAAAGTACTTTCTCACAGGTCAACTGAAGTCCAAATTCAGGGTTTCAACTCTAGGGGAAGATTTTGGCTATAAAGGAAGGTTTTTATCTCTTTTCAACTTGTACTCCTCAGATACGTTCACGTGGCTTCATCTGTAACTTAACCTCATCTCAGCTTGTTTGCTCACTATCTTGCTCAATCTGCTCTATTATCACTAAAAAAAAAGATGGGTTTAAGACACACCTTACACCAATACTACACCATGAGCATAGCAGGCCATGCCCAGAAAGCATTCTAGCACGAGGTATAGGTGTTAGGATTTGGGACAATTATTTTGGGAGGATCCAATTGAATCCAAAGCAGACATTCATTGTGGATCGACATAGAATGAAATCATTGACCACTTCATTTTCTTTTTCATTTATTATAATGATGTTGTTTATCTGCACAGTTCTGAAGATTTTTATTTTCTCCAGATTGAAGTGCAATAAGTACTCAATAAATCTTAGTTAATATTATAATGGCAAAATTTTAATATTGAATATTATAAATTGTTATCACCCCATAGAAGCAATGGAAAGCATCCTATCTAAACTGAAACATTAGCATAGCAAATATTTTGTGTGCAAAGCCCAAAGACTATAGTCAAACAGTGGAAGGTAAGTGAATTTTTCTTCCAATTTTCATTAGGGTATGAGGATTTCTTATGAATCTACTTGCCTGAGAAAGTCAAGTAGCACATTTTTAACAAAGGAGTTTACCTGAGGTTCCCAAAATTAATCACCCATCCTTAATCCTTAAATACAGAAGTAATTTAAAAAATTTAAAATACATAATAATTTGTAAAACCCATGACTCCCATTTTAATGTGAGCAACATGTCTTGATAAACTTATTTCAAGTCCACATTTACATTTCCACCACCACCCATTGCCATGGGATCGATTTCACCTCCCAGTGACCCTATTGGACGGAAGAGAATTACTTGTCAGGGTTTCCAGGATGGTGCGTTTCTGAAAGCAGACAACCTTATCTTTTTTCTGTCAGACAGCTGGTGGATTTAAACTGCCAAATGTGTGGTTTCCAGTCTAAGGCTTAGACCATTTAGCAAGGTATGAATTGTTATTGGCAGCCAAGGTACTAAGTAATGGAAAATACAACCTTCCTTTCCTCACAACCTAAGTTACATGTACAGACTTGTGGCTGCTTATGGTATCATTTTGGAAGCTTATACATGAGAAGCAATTTCCTCTTTATGCCAACTATGTGTGCACCCATCTATGGAAGCACTGACATACAGATTTTTCTTCACTGCCAGAGCAATCTTCTTTAATGCATCTCTGATCTAAGAAACAACCAGTATCTACCAAAAAAGAGGAAAAAATGATGTGCGCATCACCAGAGTTTATTGTTCTCTGAAGCGGAGAATACTGAAAGCAGAATTCTGAAGAACTTTGATCATGCTAGGTGTTTATTTCGAGTGTGTTTGTTTCTGTGTAAGGCAGCTAGAGAACTGTTTAAACTTTGTTCCCACTTTTCTATCCATCCGTCCAGGAGTTTAATTTCCCAGAAAACACAAAATGAATTTTTTGTTGATTGATTGCTAGATTTCGTTGGCAGCAATAGAGATAGTTGTAGAGCACGGTGCTTTGTGAGCTGTCATCTGTCTGTCTATTGTTTCAGCGGAGCTCGGGGCAGACCAAAAACAAAACAAAGAAAAGCCTATTAAAAGAATACACTGACAGGCCTGTCTGGATAGGACAGGCTGGATGAACGATCTGGAGGAGAAAACAACGGGACTGACAGTTCCGGGGGGACGTGGGAGGGGGGAAGGTGAGGGGAA
>NW_022103899.1:13139396-13141022 GCF_000313985.2 Echinops telfairi
AGAAACGATGTACAAATGCGCTTTACACAATTGATGTGTGTATGGATTGGGATAACAGTTGTATGAGCCCCTAATAAAATGTTAAAAAAAGAATACACTGAAATTACGTGTTAGATTTAGTTAAGTAATATGTTATTACTAGGATAAAAATAAGTCATTACCACTCACATCACAATTTCACATTACAATTTAATGTAAAGTCTAAACTTGTGAAGAGGTATATTTAGTTTATATTTAAGAAAAAAAGAGACCTTTACAGGGAACATGTAAGAGATCAGAGAAGTGGCAAGGAAGGCTATTGTCAAGAACAGAAGATCTATAACATAAATGTTTTACTAGTTTTTATTTATACAAAATGAACAACACAACCCTGGCATTTGACATTATGTAGACAGCATACTGAAAGTTGAATACTTTGTATGTGTTTTGAAAAAAAATAGAGGCTTGGTAGTTATTTAAAAATTTCTCGAGAAGCACACTAAAGGGCATTTGAAAATTCTGGATTGCTTAACCATGAACGCCTACAAGAACTGACACATTACCTTTCAAAGGTAGAATCATCTATGCCAGGAATAGATTAATACTATGGTTACCAAATCATCAGCAAGACCTCCCATGTGGGACTGGCTCTATTCATTTTTTTCCCAGCTGAAAATAACGTTAGTATTTCCAGGTGACTCATAGGAAATCAGAAGATAGGTTCACATTTAAACACTATGAAACTTATTATTGTTCCCATACTAGTTAAAGATGTATTTTAACCAACTACATCCAAATAAACTCTTCCATAATTATTTTTGTGATGAAAACTTGTTAGATTTTCTGATCTTGCAAAGACTTACAACCCCAAAAACCTAAAGGGGAATTTCTACCATGTCCTGCTGGGTCAATATGTCCAGATCTGCTCAATGGCAATAGGCTTGATTTTTGTTTAAGGACGATTTGTGTATTATGTTTAAATATTCCTTGTTAGAATATAAGCAAGATCGAGTTGTTATAATGCCTTTGATTGATAGTTGCGGATATTAAGGCCAGAGTGCAAAATGTTGTGACCCAATTGATCCAGAGTAGGGCACTGAGAAAGAGACTTGAAACGTGTTCGCTAAATCAAAACCCTTTCGGGTTCTCCATGTATCTACAGAGTCGCTGTGAGTTGGTATGGATCTGACCCAAGGCCATGGGATTCTTTTGGGTTTGTTCTTTGTAACTTAGTCTAGAAATAGAAAATTCTATGAAGTCAGCTAGCAGCATCATTTAAAAAAAATATATATATATGCCCAATTATATCCCAAAGTGTTCTTTATTACTGAGGTTTTCATGAAAAATTAGCATTTTAATAAAAATATACATTTACTGATGGGTCCACATAGATTAAAAATATCAATAACTAAAAGGCTTACATTACATAAACAGGATCCATACATTATCTTTATTCTTGCCTACTTCACCAAAGTTTAAAGTCAGCCTGGAGCTTCCCACTAACTACTCTACCTAGTTTCATCTTGTATAATGGAATATATACATAAAGTATGTAAGTGTATATACGTGTGTGTGTATATACATATGTGTACACAGAATATAGACAGTAAGTTTCAAGACTGAAAAATGACTCCTAAATATGTGTTT
>NW_022103899.1:13141130-13190812 GCF_000313985.2 Echinops telfairi
TATATATATCCTTTCAATATTGAAACATGTTGTCTAGGCATTCTTTTCAGGCCTTAGTGCCATGTAAGTCCTGCTTGTGACATAAAGAGTGAAAACCCATTGTGTTAGGCGGGGTTCTCTAGAGAAGCAAAACCAGCGATGCTTGCATGTGCTTATATTTACCATAGATCTATACCGAGCAATGGCTAATATAGTTGTAAAAATAGGTAAATTCAGACCGGAAAAAAAAAAAAACAAACAGAAAGAAAAACAACACCAAACTCACTGCCAACAAGTTAATGCCCCAACTAATAGTGACTCTAAGGGGCAGGTAGGACTGTCTCTCTGAGTTTCTGAGACTGTAGTAACTCTTTAAGGGAAAGAAGGCCTGTCGTTCTCCTGTGGAGTGGCTGGTGGTTTTGAACTGCTGACCCTGCAGTTACCAGCTCAATGTGTAACCATGATGCCACTACTATTGATCTACTGTGCCACCAGGGCTCCTCCAGTTAGTTCAGTCTGGTGGAAATCAGGCATCTCCTGACCCGTGTAGCTGTGGAAGGTGCGGAAGAGGAAGCAGGTGGAGGCAGAAGTAAATGACTCCACAGTCAGCCATATGAATGCACCATAGGTAGTCTTCTGATGGCTGTTGGGACCGGTAGGTGACTCGGGAGATCAAGGTTCAACTCCCATAGAAGGCGAAGGGCCAATGAGAATTTGGCTCTATTCAATCTCTCTCTTAGGCCAAAGGTCACATTCCCAAGTGGCATCAGGCTGCAACAATATTGATAGGTTGGTATCCACTCCTGTCCTTAACAGGAGTATCTAGTTGACCTAATCCCCAGCTATCTCAACAGTAAACAAGGACTCCTGAGACCCGCTGAATAAAGAATAGCTGCACAGTCTCAAAGTACACACATGTGCCTCGGGTGAGGGGCGATATGAGTCTTCATCTACTCCAAGGCAGTGTGCTACAGTCCGTGTTATGCCTGCGTATGGACACCAAATTCAGCAAGTTAGTTGATAAAACCACTTTTCTTCAATACAAATGTCAACCACACTAATTTGAATAAGGTTTGTACCACAACTACATAATGGAACTCCTCAGGGCAATTCTCCTGCACTAGAAAATAAATTAGGATATTACATATTCGCAGTTAAAAAATAATTCAATGACAAATTGAACAGGCAGTGGATGAAAGTATGAATTCAAATGGGTTGGTTTCTTGAATCTAGACATAAGACTATGTGCCAATTTGGGGTTTTGTGAAAGAGAATATTTATCAAATCTGTCTAATTGTAAGAATTTTACAGTAATTATGTGTTGTTCCCAAGTTTAACATATAATACAATGTCCAGAAGAATAAGGGCTAAAGTTAAATTGGACTGAAAACGTAAACATTGTTTATATAAGCCCGAGGGAGCTGCTGGGACTTTTTCTGGTGACCCTATCCAGACGGCAAACACTGCATGTTACTGCACAGGAGGAGGAGTGTGCCCATCCCGGCTCCAAGGCCATTTGTTCCTTTTACCGGTCTTTTAACGTGCCTCTTCTCGGTGTTTCTCTAAAAAATGCGAGAGTTGGTATACAAATGGAAAGAAGAAGAATCGTTCTAGCGCTGCGGTGCTCCCAATCTGCTCCAGAAGATGGCAATAGAAACCCCGTGCCCCAAACCACACCAGGATAGCCCAGAACTGTAGCTCTGTAGCGCCAATAGGGAGAAGTGACAATTCACACGGCAATAGTTAGATGGGACCATATGAGAAACACATGACTCCTCCTTACGAAGAAATAGTATTTATTGACACTACTAAAACTTTTCAGAGGTAAACTTGACCTGCAAGGCCTTCGGAATATCAAATCCTGGTAGAATGGAATAGCAGAATGATTCTGGCCTCTAGGAGACGGAGCTTTCCAAACGAGCCGCCACAAAATGAGAACCAGGGAGGAAGAAGACTCATTCTTTTGGACTTAACATACCTGTGTGAGCAAATACACTACTTTTTCCTCATTTTCACTCAGATAACTTTCAAATTCAGCCAGTGTGCTTCAAAATGATATGCGTGTATGTGTGAATTTATAGATTGCCTCCCACCCAATGTCCTCTCAAATAACGGGTCAAATCTGGGATTTTTGGCTCACACTAGCACCCAATCATACGCGTTCTCTTGTAAAGAAAACAAGACCACTACAGTAATAGGATATGGCTGAGGGATTTAATGGGACTGCAAATATAAACGTGAACATATGCTAGGGTTTCCAACACTTTTTTCTTACAGGAAATTTATTCTCCAGTACTTTGGGGTTGTGTGCTTCCAATGGCTTGGGGGTCTTTATGGCCAGGGCCATTTCTCTGCACCCTTTATTGACTTGCCCGAAGGCTTCGGAAAAATTTAGAGTAAACAGAGACTAATAAACATGTTCAGGAAATAACTAATTGGGTAAAATAAAATCCCAATGGATTTAAAATTACAATGTGTTACTAATTTTAAAATAAATGTGAACAACAAGTTTATAGTACAAGTAAGATTAAATATATTACATCTGCTTGAATATATATATATATAATCTGCAATTGATACATAATTAGGGATATACTGCTTAAACCCTGATTAAAAATAGTCAAATCCGATTTAAAATGTGCATATTTAAGTGAAATAATTATTTGTGATGTGAATGAAGAATTGGCTGTTGGCTATTCAAATGTATTTCTCTTGCTTAAGGCCAAGGGAGTCTTTGACATTAAGCTGGGCAGACCATTTGGAAGAAGTTTTGAAGTCTCATCTCATGATTGTGATGTCATGGAAGCCTAAAAAGCTAAGAGTACTCCTTAAGTCTTGCTTAATTGTGGGCAAGTCGATTTTCCAAGCTCGTTGAATCATAGTTTTACTTTTCTTTAAATGGGATCTGTTTCTCATTCACAGAGATGCTTAAGATTCAGCACATTGAAAACTGCAAGTATTTGTGTTGGGTTTTCATATGTCTCATGTCTACAGTAGTCTGAGAGAGCAAAATACTTTTAGCCACAGCAGGAACTTCCTGCAAAAATACGGTAAATGACTGTATTTTCTGTGTAAGTCACACCCTTGGTTTTCATAAGTCCTAGGCATTTCTCCACTACTTTGTAGCAATGTATTCGCTTTAAAGCAGCGGTTCTCAACCTGTGGGTCGTGACCCCTTTGGAGGGGTCTACCTACCCTTTCACAGGGGTCACCCGATTCTTAACAGTAGCAAAATGACAGTTATGAAGTAGCAATGGAAATAATTTTATGGTTGGGGGCATCACCACAACTTGAGGAACTGTTGTAAAGGGTCACGGCATGAGGAAGATTGAGAACCGCTGCTAAAAGGGAATCTATAAATGCAAAAATGTTTTCATTTCTTTTAAATGAGTCATAGGGCTGACATATTATGAAATATATTTTCTGGATCTATATATAATGCAACAAGTCCGTCGATGGTATGTTTTGCCCATCTGGCCATTTATTTGTACCTGGAAATGCAAATTGATGGGACTTTTGGAAGCGCTTCATGGAAGTGAAGAAACTCCCGAGTATCTGTTAGGAGAGTCGGCAAACGTTTGGGATGGAAGAGCCCATCCTGTCCCTCACAACTTCAAACTTACTTGAGAACCAGAAACATATTTTCATGAATGAAATCACCATTATCTGAATAATATACTTTAAACTTTTACAAATGAAACTAGGATCCGTTGATTTTCATTTTCAGTTTTGCTTCAGAGCCACAGGTCCGTATGGAAAGAGGCTCAGAGGCCGAGGCTCATCTGGCTCAGGGGCCGCCATTTGCCTAACCCCGATCTACCGCGCTGACCGGTGCAAATCGATAGCCAGCTCGACAATTTCAGTTTGTCATGCACATAGTGAGATCTGCGTATTTTAGGAGAGAAAACAGTGTATCAAAAAGGATACACTCCATCAAGGGGAACTAGTTTACATGGAAAGAATCAGAAAGCTTTCCCTGGAAGACACAATGGAAAACACGTTTGATTTTTTTTAATGTAAGGTTTTCCTATGGAGAAGGGGAAATTCATATTCCATTGACTACTTTAATTCATTTTAGATCTGTTTAGACTCTAACAGGGACCAAATGGACTCTGATTGAGATGTAGCTGAGGGATTTAATTTTTAATGTTGCACCTGAGTCTGGCTCCACAGAAAAAAATATTTTAAAATCAGATTCAAACCCCCCAAAGTTATTGCTGTTGATTCTATGCAGTGACCCCAGAGGATGGAGTAGTACGACCCTCTAAGGTTCCCCCGGCCATAGAGCTTTGTAGACTCGCACTGCACAACCTCCCCTAGAAGAGCTGGTGGAGGTGACTGCTGGCTCTGTCTACATCAAGACGCTTTTAGAATCTAATAAAACCCCTTTTCTATAGGCATTCTCTGTCTATCTGGTGGCTTATTTTATGTTATTCCATTTTGGAAAAAGATCATGGAATTTTCCCACAATTTATGACAATATAAATTCTGGCAATTCCTTAATTGCTTGCAAATATGTAATGTTCTTTATTATAAAAAGAAGTAAAGTACATTATTTCTTAGTGACATGTGTATAACATAATCATACATAGAATTATACAGCTTTAGTTGCAAGGAAAATTTCTTTACCACCAGGCAATTTATTATCATAAATAATCCAAAGGGAGACGTCTGGGTATCCGCTGACCATTGCTTGCAAAATGTTCTATTTAACTGCTTAGTAGTAGCACCAACAGCATATGACCATGTGATATATATAAAATCAAGATATACTATTATCCCAGTTCCTATTTATCCTCCTGTAATCAGATCATGGGTAAGTGACAAGGCTGCTTTTCTGGTAAAAAGGGAATTGAATAATGAAATGTGTGATATTATAACTCGTTTTGTATAAGAAAAATCATAAAATAGATATATATATTTATATATGTACTTCCTCATAAAAGAGTAAATAGAAAGATAATGGTTTCTCCTTGCTACTTAGAATAATATACAAGAGGAAAAGAGATAGATTTGAAAATTAATTATGTGAAACCAAACTTAAAGACTTTGAAAATTCTGTTGTACAAACTAAGCATGTGTCCTAGGAGAAGAGATGGTACCCAATTCTTTGTTAACGACAGTAAGCCTATGACTGATGGATTTCACCAACTACAACAGTGAAAAACCTATCATTTTAGACGGAAGGGTCTGAAGGAAGGGCAAAAAGAATGATTGTTGCTTGCCTCTCGGAATTCTTTAGACAGGAAGCAGGCCACAGGATTTATATCTGTTCTCTTCCAGGAAAAGAAAAATTCCTTCTCTGGACCAGTTTAGGGATTAGCGGAACTACTGGAAGGAGCCCAGGAATTAGGCCTTTAGGTTGAAAGGGTGGAGGAACTTTAGGAACTCCAAGGATGGGGCCACAGTCTTCTGGGTGTCAAAGAATCAGACTCATTTTAAAAATGGACCAGGGGGTGGGGCCATCCCAAGCTAAGGAGGTGAGGTTTCGGTACTTACGGAGCAGGAGAAGGCTTCTACTGGAACCAAAGAGGTGGAGATGCCACCCAGATGGACTAGGGGGATGGGCTGACCCAGATCAGGAAAGCAGAAGGACCCTCCCGTGCTTCAGGAAGGCAGGCGGAATGCAGAGGGCAGGCTGACACGGAGAATCGGAGGCGTAAGGTTGCCTTTGATGGGCTCAGAGAACAGAGGGTTGATTTTAACCTTTGAGAGTTTGTCAGGTTTTCATAGAAAATGTCAGTTTATCTGTGTTTCAGACTTGTTACCAGTTATCCCTTCTTCCTTTCAATTTCTCCAATTGCAATGTCCATGTCTGTGAAAGCACAAAACTCCTATTTTAAAGGTTGGCAGAGGTAGAGAAACTTTGACTCCGGGTGGAAGGTGCCTGAAGTCTCACCTATATTTGATCTAGATGATTCAGAAGATGAGACTTGGGACTTAAAGTGAATTTAAGGCTTTTGGAGTGATATGAGGGGTGAATATGTTAAGCATATGGAAAGGATATGAATTTGGGGAGACCAGCATATGAGCTCATATATAGTGATTGGCCTGTATATCTCCACCATACGTGTTATAAATTCTAACCCCCTATGTCTGCCTTGATTTGTTATGCTAAGGAATCAGAATGAATGTAGGATGTACCTTGAGTTAATATCTCTGTAGATATTTCTTTTTGTTATGTACCCACCAACTGGTTTCCACTCTTGTTTTTGCCATCCTAACAGTCATATAGATTTACATTTGGGCCCATTGCTGCAGCCACTGTATCAAATCACCGAGAGGAGAGTCTTCCTTAGCATGATGACCTTTTCCAGGCACTAGTTCTACCTGATAACATGTCAAATACACAGGTGCTGGCAAAGAATATCGAAAGGACGTAGATCGACTGCCCAAAGCCCAAATCTGTCAAGGAAGAAGTATAGCCAGAATGCTCCTTAGAGGCAAAGACGGGGATCTCACACACTTGGTAACGTAGCCGGGCAGTGGACAAGAGGAAGCCCCTGAAGGAGCTGGACTGACACAGTGACTGCGACAATGAGCTCAAACATGAGACCGCCTGTAAGGATGGTGCAGGACGGCGTTTCATTCTGTCGTTCATAGGCACGCTGTGACTCAGCCGCGACCGGAAACACCTAATAGCAATGTCAGCAGCGAAGCAGTAGAGAGCTTCCCAGTAGGGTTGCCAAGACTATGAATCTTCATGGGGGCAGATTGGCCACATCTTTCTCCTGCAAACACCTCGTGGTTTCCAACCACTGGCACTTTGGTCAGCAGCTGAACGCTTGAACTATTCTGGCCACTAGGGCTTCTTTTACCGTCTTTACATCTTCACTTCGTGTACATACAGCTTTGAAATCATTGAAAAGTCTCTGAGCCACTTCTTCTTCTAAAATTAAGCTAAATAAAAACTATATGCATGTGGTCAAACTTAAATTATCATTTCTCCTCTATTATACTAACCTCATATTTTTGAATCCATGGTTTTGATTTTATTGAATATTCCTCTCACTACACACTAATACGAGTACAGGTATTTTTGGACACACCATTAGAAAATACATATTTTGATTTATTGAAAAAAACTTTTTAGCCATCAATTATGCCTTTTATACCAGCGGTAGCAGGTCTTTTTAAAATTCTGAGCAATAGTTACACTGTGCTACAAAATTTTGAAGGGTAGTAAGTTCATAAAATAGATCATGAAATGGATCTATTAAACACGTTTTTGACGTTAAAAGCTTAATTTTTCTGGAGTATCTTAAAGCAGTCAACAACACACATTTACTGAGACACTCTGATAAGAAGGGCCCTATTGGGAATGTTTCCCTGAGATTTAAAATCGTTCTTATCCATAGATACTTCTTTGATGTATCTGGTGAAAGAAATGTGTACATGCAAAATTAAAGGACAGAAGATAGATGTTATTGGTATAAAAGCTTGAGCCAGTGAAGCTAGAAAGAGTTATATTTAGTGTGGACTCAGAAATTACTTAGGGTAGCTCTATCCATTGATTTAGTTCCATCTCCTAGTGTACAGATGAGGCAACCAAACTTAGCTCTCTGTGTGACTTGCCTGGGCCAAAATTTTATGAGGCAGAAATATAATGACAAGCCTGGCCAGTTCCCGGTGACCTATCTCATATATTAGCCACCAACATCAGCCTCGATTCTTGTTTTCCTTGACACGTTACCTGATGAGACGTAGTTCCCAAATCACTGACAAGTCTGTGAATTCCATGCTGTGCTCATGGATTACAGAAAACGAACCAACCCAAGGAAGTCCTCTTGAAGAAAAATAAAAGCATCACAAATATAAAGTTGCATACCGGGCCTTTCAAAGGTGCTATGCAAGTGAGATACTGTGAACCTTAAAAGTCATCAGCTCAATGTAAAACCAACTTATTCTTTTTTTACTTTTAAAAGACTTACTTTCATTTACTTCCCACTGTTCTATCCAAAGGGAGCCACTATGATTTACTGAAGCACTCATCAAACTGTTTCCTGGGAAAATCCTCTTCCTCTTTGTTGTCAAAGTCCTGCTTAACCTAGGCACTCTCCCCACCCCCCTGCCAGATATAGAGCGTTTTGGAAAGAAAAGCACAATTCTTATGGTAGACGCAAAGTAAGTTTTCAATAAATAGAATTTCTTTATACACAGATATAAAACTAAAAATTAAAAAGATGCTAATTGTCCACAAAATGATCCCCTAAATTTAATACAGTTTAAGTCACAACTAAATAATCCTGAAGTCCAACCAAGCAAATTACAACACAGTGACCACAGCAACAACAAAAATGGACTGTAGTACAAAACAATGAAGTTCATTACTAACTTTGTGTTTAACTCATTAATAGCCAGGATCAGCTATTTAGTTGCTGATATACTACCTCTACATTTGGGGAAAATGTTTATATCTGCCATTCTATTTTTAATTGGATTGAGATTTTAATGTGAAAATAGGGTTATTAAATAATTATAAATTTATAAATGTACATTTTCACTATCTCAGGATTACTATCTGAGCTCATTCGTATTGGCAGGATGGCTTAACAATTGTTGTTGTTAGATGCCCCCTAACCACAGATTTTGAGGTTTCCTAAAGCCCAGTGCCTAACCTATAGTAACATGAGGACTTCTATGAATATATACTTATTTTTATGTTGTTATTGTTGTTAGATGCTTTGAGACGCTGGTCGGTCCTGCGTCATCCTCAAAATGGTCCCTGTGCCTGAACCCATTGTTGCAGCCACTGTGTCAACCCATCTTGCTGAGGGTCTGCCTCTTTTCTGCTGTCCCTCCACTTTACCAAGCATGGTGTCTTTCTCCAGCGAATGGTCTCTCTTACTCAATAGTAAGAATATTAAACTTCAGGGACAACAAGAAACATATCCCTTGATCACCAAAATTCAATCTAACTAGAGACATTCCCTTTTTACTTTGCTCTTACCATTTTCTTACTCATCTGTCAAGTTACAGAGTCTGAGAAATGATTACAAAAATAAAGGAACAGCAAGTATTCAAAGTTAGAGGAAATAAACTACTACAAATCATATCATTTGTTCTTTAATAAGTCAAATGATATTTTATTTCCAACTCTTAAATTTAGGGTAATTGAAGTCAGAGATTCCAGACTCACACTTGAAAAGGGCCGGAGGAGTCTTTTTACAGGTGGCCCATTCCTCGTACAGGTAAGTCAAGCAGGAACACAATAGTGTTAGCCACTTGCCTTCTATCTGTCCGAAGACAAGGTTCTCGCTCTTCAATCACTGTCGGTGCATCTTTAACTGGATAAAAATTAAGGCATGAATGTTTTAGACTAATATGACACAACTTCTCATTTCAGTCCTCAGTTTCATATATTTTTGTCTATATATGACTTTCCAGCCTTTTGCTTACTGAAATTTGAGTAATTTCCCCTTATACTGTTTGAAATAAAATAAAAAGAATTATAAAGGGAGCAGCGATGTTTCATATGACAAAATGTCTTGCCATGAAGGTTAAATTTAGATATTTTGTTTTCCTTCCAGTTCCACTTTATCTCCTTCAAACTCTCAAATATCTGTTACTAGGTATAAGTAGGAAAGACTCTTAGGAAGAATCTTGTCTAACCCTTTTAATAACAGCACACACACAAAAGCATATGAGATGCACATAGATAGTGGATGCAGAAAACAGCTCTTTTCTAGGAAGACAAACTTTGAATTCATAAAAAGGTAACCTGGAACAGCTTCACATAAAACAACTCAAGAAGAAAAATCTAGCTGTCAAATATAAGCAGATATTTTGACTGCAGAAACCTTGCTGTAAGCAACAGTGACTATGTGAACTCTAATGTGCAAAGGAAGCTGACACATGAAAGGACTGAACAATGATGCGTTTCCAAAGACACGCTGGGGGAACAGAACAATGACAGAGGATCTATTTTTGGGTCTAGCAATGGGGTTTTGGAATGTAAAAATCACTGCTTAACAACCGAAAAAAGAATTATGTTACCTTGCTTTGAATGTAAGATAACATTAGTTACTGGCCTGTATGTATCATATTATGCTATTAATCAAAGACCTGAATGGTTAAATACTTTGCAGTCGAAGAAAAATTCATTTTGTTGATAAATAAATTCTGTAGATACTTTGTCAGCGAAGTGTAATAATTGCACAAAGGTAAGGCCAGAAGTATGGCTACGAAATCATAAAACCCTTTGTTTATCAAAAATATCAAAGTGTTTTTTATCAAAGCAATTGTTTCTGTCTACATCCTCCACCCAAGTCTATAGACTTCTGAAGGCAGCATTTCTAATCCTTCCCTGAATAATGAAGTTTGGGCATCTTTGAGGAACTGTATCTGTGTGACTTAGAATTGGTTCCGTGGGTCTCACTAGCAGGGCCGTGGGGGGAGTGGAGGAAGGCTCCTTGCATACAGTTCTGATTGGACAGCCTCGCGACCCCGGAAGAATGAGCTTCTTGTGATGGGCAAAAATGTCATTGGCTCAAATGTTCCTTGCCTTTCCCTGGACCCCCAAGTCACCTGTTACCTTTGAGAAAACCTATCAAGAAACCCCCACCCTTTAAGTCCCCCCAAACAGACACATTTCCCTTCTGAGCTGACCTCTCTGCCTGGCTTTTAAGTGCTCGACTGTTTTCATTTACCAAGACGGATAAAACGTGTCTGCAGCCAGTCACTGATGGTTGAGACATGGTTAAATAAATATTCATAGAATAAACACATTTAATGTGTGGACAGGAACCCTCATAAAAAACCTTTTTTGACACATCAGCCTACAAAAGATGCCTTTTTAGAAGTACCAACGTCCCTGAGGCTTGGAGTTGATGTCCGGGATGGAAATGAAAACAGCTTTTCGAGGAAATCCTAAAAATAGTAGCTACAGCAGTTTAAAATTTTAAAACAACTCATCATTCATTTTCCTCTTCCTTTGTTTATGATAACACTTTTCAAAACCGTTTATAGGCATATAAAAGTGCTTATGTGATCTCAAAGATGCCACTTTGGGGATACCAGTCTTCCTGATCCCAGTCATGATATTTCAATTGCCCCATAGGCATGAGAACACTGAGCAATGACTAAGGAAAGCCGAAGAACTGATATTTAATGGTGTTGGCGAAGAATAGTAAATATATCATGAACTCCCAGGAGAACAACAACAACAACAAACCTCTGGTGGAAGAAATACAACCAGAATGCTCAGAATCAGAGAAGGTGAGACTTCGTCTCCCAGACTTTGAAGTCACTGTCAAGACTAGACACCAGTCCCCAGAGAAGAACTTCACGCTTGGTAACACAGAAGCCCCCAAACCGAGCACACGGCCAGCAGCTCCATGCAGACTCACAGTGACCCTAGAAGACGGGAGAACGGTCCGCCCCTCGGAGATCCCGAGGTGCCTTTTTCTGCGGTGAGGCTGGTGGTTTGAAACTGCGGGCTGGCGGCCCCCAGTGCGGCCCATAACCACCGAGCCACCAGGGTAAATAAAGTAGAATCCACGGAAAAGAGGACGGCCAATGGAAGGAGTTTACACACCGCCTGTAAAATCGGCCGACTAGCGCAACTAACGTCAGGATGGCGCAGGACCGGGCAGCTGTTGTTCATAGGTCGTTAGGAGCTGCCATTGACGCGGATCCACGCGTGACTACGCAAAACCAATATAGTGGAAGGATGGTAGTAATTGAGGAAGGCAGTAGTGTAATTTCAATGATGAATTTAGTCCTATTCTTGCAAAATATTTTAAATAATTTTGTGTTTTCAATACATAAAAAATGTAGAAAGATTAAGCACTTTTCTCATGGTTTTATCACCATCCATCTATATTATTATTAAAATCGAATAAATCACCGAATACTCCCAGTGCTCTGCTCTTGCGGTCTAAACTGAAGAGCTGCCAATGGCGGTCTCCTCTCATAAAGATTCGAGCCAAGGAAACTTCACTGGGCAGTTCCATTTTATCATGTGGGGGTGCAATGGGTCAGCATAGACGAGTGATGCCCCAAATCGCCAAAGTTCTCTGTCCACGGGAACGAGAGTATGGGAGGAAGTTAAATCTCCATCATCCCAAGGGAATGATTTAGCCAAAGCCTGACAAAACCAAACTACTGCCATCGAATCAATTCAGACTGCGCCTCTGGGTGTCTGAGACTAGAAATCTTGGTGCAGGTGCTGCCAAAGCAAGCAGGAGACTATCCATCTTTATGGATGTAGCATGTCTCACCTCTCTCCCGGGAGCGACTTGTGGTTACCAACTGCAGACAATGCAGCGAGCAGCACAATCTGCAAACCACTCTGCCAGCAGAGCTTCGAGAAAAGGGTACCAGACCTCTATAATCGCATCTGCCTCAGTTTGGTTAGATTCCTCTTTAAGGTTTAAGGTTTTCTTTTATTCAGAAATGTATATTATTTTGTGAAGCTCTTTTTTACTATTATTAGCATTCTCCTATTGTCCTTGGCTTTGCAGTACTTTCATTAGGTCGAGGTTCTTCTTTTATAAATTATGCAATACCTTAAAGTGGGACCATCCAAAGCTTTGACAGGTGGCAGCACAAATGGTTGGTGTGTCATCGTAGGGCCCTGTATGATAAGAGAACATTCCTGTGAATTTGGCATCAGTGGACAGGGGTTTTACAGAACTGACAAATTTAATGTTATAAACTAATGTATTTCTTTGTTAAATTCATAAATGTATGTATTTTGAGTGTTACATCTTATTAAGATGTTGGGAAGAGATGGATCATGTGCATGCAGGTTGCCAAAGTAACCATTTTGGCACAGCGGTTTAGGCTGGCTGCTAATGGAGCAGTCAGTGGTTCGAACCCACCAGATGTTGTTTGGAAGTTGCAGTAGACCACCTCCATCAAGGTTACCGCCTGGGGCAATGTACGGGGCAGTTGCACTCTCCTCTAGAGGCACTATGAGTCAGACACAACTAGAAAGCAACTGACAAGAGTTGTATTTGTTTGTTTAGGTGGCAACATGCTAGCCCAGGGGAACCGAGAGCATGGTAAAGTTAATCAGGGCAGACACAGCTAGTTAAAATGTAACATCATCGCATCATTTATTTCCCTTCTGACACATTTTAAAGTTGTTTCCGTTTGAAAAAAAAATGTGAAGGGGAAATACACATGGATTAAGTCGCCAGTGAATTCCCTCTGACCATAGGCCATGGATGCGAACAGCCTTGCTATCGAGAAGCATGCACTGGAAAGTGGATTACTGCAGATGCAGTTAGGTTAAAATTGAGTACCATATCATTTGCTCCCCCTTATGACTCATTGTAAATTTATTCTAGTTTTTAATATTTTCTGCTTAATTTTCAGTGGAGGTCTCTATCTGTTTAACTTTGGTACAGCTGTTAGCTTTTATTTATTTATTTTTAATGTTGTAAGGTAGCTGAACTCCAGGATAGGTCAATCTACAGAGGCAGTAACTGGACTAATGGTTCCGTGGAGGCATGGTAGGGGAGATTGGTAGGAAATAGGGAGCTAATAATGATGAGTACAAGAAGGAATAAAATGTTCTAACCTGGTTGTAGTGATGATTGTACAACTCTTCTGTGATTGAGTTTTGATGTGATTGTACAATTGAATTGTGTGATATGTGAGTTATATGCCTATAAAACTGTTTCTAAAAAGAAATTTACTCTTGGTAGATGCACATTTTATGAATGGGAGCTTCAAAAGGCACAGATGTGGAGGCAGCTGGTCCTTGTTGTTAAAGAATTTGACCCTGAGAATACATATGCCTTCTGCGGTCTAGGTGCTGGGAACATGGCAGCCCCTGCCTTCATAGGGCTCCATTATTATGCTCAAAATAAACAATACGATGAGTAAACATATTCCTTGGGTCATGAGTGTTAAAAGGAAAAACAAAACAGTTTAAGGCAGTAAAAAGACATGGCGCCAGAGGAGTATTTTAAATAGAAGAGCCAAGGGAAGCCTCTTTGAAGAGTGGCATTTGAGCCACTTGAAGTGAGGAAGAAATCTTAACATTTAGAAGGTTCCCCCCAAAAGGGGTAGAATAATTAATCGTCTGGGGTAGGAATAACTTTGCTGGTTCAAAAAATGAAGAGTTGTAAGAGAGAGAATGCGGGAAGATGTGATCAGATCTGTTTGAGGGAGAGGGTACATGAGGGCAACAGGAAGAGGTCACTTGCCCTAGAACATATGCTGCTCCCAACCTTTTAGACCCGTGTACTTCTAAATGAAAAGTGAATGTATATAAATATAGTTTATGTACCTGTTCAGGTTCACAACTAATGTTGAAAACAAGATGGAGTTATTGTTTAGTTTCTATCATTTTTTATTTAAATAGTATTTGGCCTTGTTGCATTTCAAAAATGTTTAATTTGTATTTGCAATTTATTTATCTTCATTAACTCATTCGTATTTGAAAGGCTTTTATCTATTTTATCCATATTGATCATACATTTGCTATTACTCTTAACAATAATCTTTGTGGTTGTTGCCAATGATGTTTATAAGTTAACAGGGATTTTTATGAAAGTAAAAACATATTAAGAAGAGTTAAGAAGAGCTTATTATTAAAAGTAATCTCTATAATAAAATATGTTGTGAACTAAAAATCATTTTGAAATACTTTGTAAAAGAAATTGGTCGTGTTATCATTTCTCAATTTTATGTTCTCAATAATGTAGGGCATACATACTATAGTCATACATATTGATTACAGTACCAATTGTCTAATGCATTTTACCATTAGGGTCATAATCTGTGTACATTTTCAGAATTTGGGATTTTCTACAAGCTATTTTGGAAAATTATAAAACTTTTGTCAGTCACAGGCCTTACTGGCATCTTTGTGGAATTTAAAAGGCTCAAAGGTGAAGTTTGTTTTGAGTATTTTCCCAACTTGCTAGAAAATACCACTAGAAATAGAACGTATTTTGGAAGCATTTTGTTTGCTTGCTTTGCTTTGTTGTCGCGTGGTTCTAGAATTTTTATTTTTTTCATTTTAGCTGAAGATGCTAAGAAGGATTCTTTCCACAGGTGGTGATTTGAATGACCAGAAATGAGACTGTCAATGGTGGCTGCTACAAGGCAGTTTACTGGCTGATTTAGCTTTAAATAGAAAATGCCGGTCATATGTTCGTAACATGACAGTGTGTACTCTATTGCCACTCTCCTCTGAAAAATTGTCAATGTTTATAGTTACAAACTATATACTAAAAAGAAATGTATATCCAAGAAGAGAGCATACAAAGAAAATAATATAAAGCCCTAATAAAAGTGATAATGATATTTGAGAAAATTCAAAAGTTTATATAGTTTTTAAGTATCATCATTGGTTGAAGTTATTACAAAATACAATCCAAATTATCTAAATCTTTAAAATACAGAAATTAAATATGGCAAATAAAATGAATACATGAAACTTCTAGCTGTCCTGTTACTGTGGCAAAGGATAAGAATTAATGTAGAGAAGGCAAGAGAAAACAAAGCAAAAAACACAAAGCTAAATAATTATTAAGTGGAAATCAGACCTTGAAGAAAGATATTGGTTAAATTTAGCTGATGGCTAGAAAAGAAATCAAGTGGTGGTGAAAATAAGAATTATGTAAAATCCAAGGACTTCTATACTGTTTTGCAAGGAATATTTCGTTCTGCAGTAACAAGCGAAACCCCCATCCTTTTGCTGAAATTCATCGGCATCATAAATGATTCTGTGTGTCCAGCAGATAAACACACAGCATTTTGAGTGCAATAATTTATTGTTTATAAAACCTTCTATCTTTTCAAATGAAATGTTGCTAGGTATATGATGGAATTTTGAATAAAGGGTAATGGAAAGCTAAAGGTACAGATATACCTCAGTTTCAAACAGCCACAATTAAGATTATATATCAATAAACCAAATCACATAAATTGTTATGAGTTTCCAGTACATTTGAAAGTTATGTTTGCTTTATACTTTAGTCTGTAAAGTATTCAATAGCATTATAAAGCAGTTTAAAATATGGTGAGAATGTTCAAAATGTAACACAGGGGCACAGAGTGAGCACATGCCATTTGAAAATTGGTGTCGATAGACTTGCTCAACACGAGGTTGCCACAAACCATCAATAGTAAAAAATACAATTATCTGGAAAGTGCACAAAGCAAAGGACAAAAAAAATTAGGTATGCTTGTATAATTCTAAGTCTTTCTAAGCTGTGTTATCTATGATGATAAATGCTATTTTGTTATTTCCAATATTAAAAGCAAACCATATTTTTCCCATCCCTGGTCCACCTATACAACAAATATATAGTTAGTTCTCCTACATAATTATTAGCAAAAATGAGTTTAGCCATATTCTTCAATATAAAGTCATTGCTGCCAATTAGAAACAAATGCTTCCATGGGTAATTGAATTTATTTTAATACAAAATTTGCTATGATTCATAATCAGGAAAATTAAAATTAAAACCACAATGAGATACTAAGTTACACCCACCAGACTGGTAAAAATAAAGAAAGTATGAGTCAATAACTCAAAACATTGAAAATGGTGTGGTGTAATGGAAATATTCATACACTGCTAGTAGGAGTATAAATTAAAACAAGCACTTTGAATTGATAAGATCCTGTAATGCCAGTCACAAACACACTACCTGAAGAAACTCAGACATATGTGTAGCAAAATATACCTTTGTTTTAAAGAAAAGTTAGTGGCATCATGACTTCTAATAGCAAAAAGGTTGAATCAGCCTAAGATCCTTCAGCAATCAAAAGAAAAACACTGTTGTACATTTATACAGCGGAGCACTGTACCTTTGAAACGAGACCAACCACAGCTACCGGCGCGAACACTGATGCATTTCAACGCATCTGTTAGAATGAACTAAGGGAACCATCAGAGAATATGTTCAGAATGATTTCACTTTCGTAAAAGTATTCATAAAAGCAGCAAAATGAAATAACACAGGGTTTAGAAACAAGTTTGTGGCTAAGTCCTCAAGGAGAGTTTAGGGATGATTGAGTTAGGGGGTGATTCATGCAGGACAATAGTTCACTGATGGGGATGGATGCGAACGAGAGAAGCATGATGGGTTTCAAAGCTGGGTTCTAGGTGTGTTGTCGTTCGGTGCCATCGGGGCAGCTCGGACTCCCAGCCACCCTCTGGAAACAGGACAAAACCATGCGTGGTCCTGAGCCATCCTCACAATTGTTCTAACGTGGCACTCCATTTCTGCAGTCACTGGCTTAATCCAGCTTGTGAAGGGTCTCCTTTCTACACACAATGTCCTTTTCCAGAGACTGGTCTCTCCCGGTAACATACCCAAATTACATGAGACGGAGTTTCGCTGCCCTCGCTTCTAAGGAGCATTATGCCTGAACTTCTTCCGAGACAGATTTGTTTGTTCTTTTGGCTTTCCCTGCTATTGTCAAGAGTCTTTGCCAGAACCATAACTCAAATGCATCTATCCCTCCCCGGCCTTATTAATCAGTGTCTACTTTTCACACGCTTATGAGATAGTTGAAAATGCCATAGCTTAGGTTTGGCATATCTTTGGTCTCAAAGTCACATTCTTGCTTTTCAACGCTTTAAAGAATCTTGTGCAGAAGATTTATTCAATGCAATGTACCCGTCGATGTCTTGACTGCTATCTCCATTAGCATTGACTGGATCCAAGCAGACAAAAACCTTGACAATTCAGTCCTTTCTCCATTTATCATGTCACGTATTGGTTGAAGTGTGCGGATTTTTGTTTCTTTAACACTGAGCTGTAATTAATAATGAAGGCTTTATTCCTTGACCTATCAGCAAGTGCTTCATGTCCTCCTAATTCCAGCAAGCAAGGTGGTGTCATCTGCATATAGCAGGTTTTAAAATTAATAAACCTTCCTTTAATACTTATGGCATATTCTTCTTTATATAATCTACCTTTTCTGATTATTTGATCAGCATACAGACTGAACAAGTATGGTGAGAGGACTCAACCCTGACACATACAATTTTTTATTTTAAGTCATGGTGTAGTCTCCTGTTCCATTTGCATAACTCTACATATACAGGTTCTGAAAGAGGACAATGAAGTGTTCTGGAATTTCCATTTTTTCTCAAGGCCATCCATAGTTTGTTATGGTCTACACAGCTAAAAGTCTTTACACAGTCAGTTAAATACAAGTAAACATCCTTCTAGTATTTTCTGCTTAGATCCACGATCCATCTCTCTTCAGCAATGATATCCCTTGTTCCATGTCCTCTTCTGAATCTAGCCCGGATTTCTGCCAGCTCCCCGTCAATATACTTCTGTAATCATTATTGGATGATCTTCAGCAACATTCTAATTGCGTGTGATATTAATGACATTGTTCTATAATCTGTACATTCTGTTGGGTCACCTTTCTGTTGGGTCTCCTTTTTGGGGAATGAGCAGAGAAGCAGACTCCTTCCAGTCAGCTGGCCCTGGCGCAGATGAGTGAGCCTGCTTCCAGGGTCTCAGCCTCTTGTTGTCAAAACATTTTAATTGGTATTTCATTCATCCTTGGACCCTTGCTTTGGACTAATGTCTTCAGTGCAGCTTGTACTTCTTCCCTCAGCATCTCTGATTCTTGATCAGATGCTGTATCTTGAAATGGTTGTATGTTGACTAGTCCTTTTTGGGTTTTGATTTCATTAACGTTTTGTTAAGCAGTATATCTGGTGAATCTTGACTGAAAGCGCAGAATATAATAAAGAGACTGACTTGCATCTTATTGACTATGAAAAGTCATCCAACTGTGTGAATCATAACAAACTATGGATAACTTTGCAAAGAATAGGGATTCCAGAACACATCATTGTGCTCGCGTGAAGCAGTCATTAAAAGGTGACAAAGGAATACTGCCAATTTTAAAATCAGGGTAGCTGTGTGTCCGGATTGGACTCTTTCACCATATTTATTCAATCTGATGCTGAACAAATAATCAGAGCAGCTGGGCGCTGAGGAAGAACGCAGCACCGGGATTGGAGGGTTACTTCTTTTCAAGCTTCGGTCTGCAGATGACACCGCCTTCCCTGCTGACGGCGAAAAGGTCTGGAGGCACTTCGTGATGAGGAGCTATAGCCTTTAGTATAGACTGTAACTCACGGTTCAGAAAACAATAAATTTAAACATTTTTAAATGGGAAAAGGGAGAGGGGAAGGTGGGGGCAAGGGAGCAAAGAAAAATAGCAAGGGTGCAACAGGAAAAAAATAAAAGAGAATAAAAGTGCCCAAAAGAAAATAATAGATCCTCATCAGTAGAACAATAGACAACATGATAAAGGGATAGAAGATCCCCGTGCCAAGGATTGGGTTTACTTCGCTCACCAATCAGCATGCCTGAGGTGGCAGTCAAGAAAGCCCACCTGGCGTTGCAGCGGGCAAATCTAGTGCACAAGATATTTTTTAAGTGTCAAAAATAAAAAATGTCACTTTGAAGATTGAAGGTTTTTTTCCCCCCTTTTGCCATATCTGTTGAATTTGTATGACACCTGATATTAAAGAAAATGAAAATCCTCACAATTTAACTAATCAGTACATCGTAATAAATGGAGAAATCATTAAAATTGACAAGGATCCACAATGGACACTCATGAAAGCAATAGTCCAGGAATCCAGAAACTAAATAATAGTCAGCAACCAGCGCTCTGGACCTCCCACTTAAAAGCTGAGTCTTTGTCTTGACCAATCGGCTGCGAGGTTCAGAGCATGCAGGCAGTGATTACTGGTCAGTGGATGGTACTTGCTTTTCACAATTTCTCTAAAAGCACTTCTAAATATTTAGCATGAGGAACAGCCTTGCAGTGAATACACAATCCTATTCACAAACAAAATCACAGATCAAATGTTCTCATCCTAAATCTTAAACCAAACATTTGAGAGGCATTTACAAAGTAATTTTTTGCCCCTGGCTTTAATCTAAAACACCTTTCCGTATCAGTTGATGTGATTCAGGGCTAAAGATGTTTTATTGAATTATTTTATCTTCTTTTAGAACCTTTCCTTTCACAGAATCTGTTTTTTCCCTTTCTATTCTTTCAATTTCCCGTTCAAGTTTGTTTTACTTTCTAATTTTCCTTTACTATGGTTTTAAACCCATCTGTTTACTCCCTCACAATAATTACTCACTTAATTATACTCTCTCAGTGGGGAATTTCCTGAATTTCCCAATTTCTTTTGATTGGCCCTCCCCTCCCCATTCTTATTCATTTTGTTCTCATTTTCACCCACATGGAGGTGACACCTCCAAACTCTTCACCTGGCCCTCTGCTCGTGGCCGTGGCCCTGGGACCAGACTGTGACAAGACCCTGGCTGGAGGTCTGGGCTTACCCCAGAGAAGCAACGTGTATGAATTCAGACTCTAAAGTAGCCTCTCTGGACCCTACAGAGAAAATCTGGGAAAACCTCTAAGAATAATGTTGTTTCTGTGGAACGTCGATGAGAGCTCACAAGTATTTTGGCACCTCATTTTTCTGAGCAGGAATACACGCGTCCCCATTTGTCCTTGTTTGCATCGATACAAACGAAACTGGCCCGAGACCGTGTGGAGAATCTCTGCTCACCATGAAAAACCAATAATCTTTGCACTTAAAATTTAAATAGAAAATGTTACTGAGATATTCATTTATGTAAAGTTTATTTAAAAGTACTTTGCCCCACCCATTCATCAAGTGAATCCACTTTGAAAATTGCCAGACTCTTCTCCATTTATAATTAGTCTTGGCTTCAATTTTATTTTATTTTTCTCTTTTCATTATAACCTATTTGGAACATAAATAATGTTTTGTAGAATATGGAGTTTTCTTGCTACATAGGTCAATAAGTCAAAACGATTTTGAATGTAGATTAATTCCTGAACCAACTATGGTTTTTGCTAAGAATTTTATTATTTTCTGTTTTATATTACTAGCTTTATTATAAGTTCACTATCCTATAATCGACCATATAAAATAAAGGCAAAAAGTTGAGGAATAAGAGTTAAAGAGCAGAAAAGGGTATTGGTAAAAAAGAAATGATTTAGCGCAGTGTTTATGTTTTGAGCAATATTTTGTTTAGGATAAGACGTCATTTAATACCAACCTCATTTGCTGTGTATGATTCAAAACCTAGTCCGCTGAGCTGTTAGAGAATATGCTGAAGTACCAGTAAAATAATCTTTCAGTGGCCATATACTTTTTCTCTTAATATTATGACCATTTGAAACCAATTATTTCCCTCAAAGGAAAATTATGATTATTTTCCAAAATGAGAGATATATTTAGACTCAAAAGTGGGGAAAAATCAAGTTTAAAAAACTCAGATGCAGAATTTCTAGGTGGATGAATAATAGACATGCTGCTTTCAGAGAAGAAAATGCAGTCATGTATATGAGTCAAAGGAGACCTGGTTGTTGTATTGGTTACACGTTGAGTTATTAGCTGCAAGCTCAGCAGTTGGAAACCACCGTTCGCTCTTGGGACAAAGGCTAGGCTTTCTGTTCCAGTAAGGAATTTCAGTCTTTGAAACCCACGGGGCACTTTCCCAGAGCCATAAGTTTCTCTGAAAGTAAGCATTAACTCGATGGTAGTGAGGTCTGAGTAAACATAAAAGGATAATCTAAATTAGAAAATGTTCTATTAGTATGAGTTTGACTTGTGCCGATGAGAGCACAGATTTTGTCAAGACCCACTACGAAGCTCTCAAAAAATAATTTTATGTACTCTAGCTACATATTTAAATTTAGAAACCCTTTTGATTCATTCTCGTTAAGAAACTGCTCAATCTGCATATTGCTGAGAGCCCATTAAGAGTGGACATACATTGTAAAGTGATCTTAAAATTTTATAATTCAACATTTAAAAGCTTGATAAATTATAAGCCATACATCTCATCACTTAGAAAATAGAGTTGATTTCTTGGTAATTAAACAGAATTCACAAGTAATCAATTTAATTTATAAACAAACTTTAAAATTAAATAGACTGAGAAACACTCACCCACCTATACCAAGAAAATTTGAAGACAGCTACCTAGCCAAGCAACAGAAAGAGGTGCATGTCTGTGCTCATTCCCCCAAAAAGGATGATTAACCAGATAAGGAATTTATTGAATAATATTATTAATACCACATGCAAGAAAAACTTGCTTAAGATAATTAAAAAGTATTTATAGATGTACATCAATAGGGTGCTGTAAAAATTTCAAGCCAGATTCAGAAGATTGATGGTGCCAGGTGAGTCCTGGATGAAAATAGAAACGAACAGAAAAATGCTGACCTGTATTTCCTTGGCCGGGCATAGGTTTCTAAGTATGTGCATTATGAGAAACAATGGCTGACATTAAGAAGAATGGGGATTTCAGAACAATGAATTATGCTTATGTGAAACTTTTTCATAGACCAAGTTATTTGAACAGAATAAGATACTACACAGGTCAAAATCAGGAAAGGTGTGTGGTAAGAGTTGTAACCTTTCACGATAGCTTTTTAATCTGTATAATGAGCAAATGGCCTGAGAAGCTGATCTGTACAAAGAAGTTGGCTTCAGGGCTCATTATAAACTTGTAATATGTAGAGACCACGACTCTGTATGCTGAACGCAAGGAGGGTCTGGAGCACTTACTATTGAAGGTCAAAGACGACAGCCTTCAATATGGATTACATCTCAACCTAAGAAAACACATAGTCTCAAAACTTTATCAACAAGCCGCATCATGATAAATGAAGAAAAGAGTGATATTGTCAAGGGTTTCTTTTTATGTAGATTGACAATGCATGCTAATGGAAAAAATGACAACAGAACTCACAAAATCAGGCATCATATTACATCTGGAAAATGTGCTGTAAAAGACCCCTGAAAAGTGCTGAAAATCAAAGGCGTCACTTTGAGAATTAAGATATCCCTGATCCTAGCTTTGCTAGTTCAACTGACTCACATGCGTGAAAGATGGACAACTGATCAGGAGGATGCAAAAGTGATGCATTTGAATTATGGTGTTGGCAAAAGAATATTGTATACACTATGGACTTCCAGAAGAACTGACATCCAAAATACTACATAGAAGTGAGGATGCTGGGATTTCATCTGACATACTTTGCACAGGTTATGGAGAAGGGGAGGAGAAAGAGTTCTTAGAGTAGGTCAACATGCTTGATAAAATAGGGCAAGGGAGCGGAAGCCCTCCGCGAGATGGATTTTCACAGTGGCTACAAGATGTGCTCCGCCGCAGCCTGACTGTGAGAACGGACCCAAACGGCAGTGCTTCCGCCTATTACACGCGTCACTGGGTTAGAAGGGGCTTGGCAACATATTGACTTCAGTGCTTTGTAAAAGTAATTTTTAAAAAATTAATCACTCGGACTTTTTCCTGCCTTCTTTCTATAGACTGCTTAATGCCATTGTCCTGAAAGGCAGTAAGTGATGGATTAAGGCTGTTGTTGGGAGGCAACAGTTGGCAAGTCTGCCAGTTTCAACAAGAAAGCCCTGCCAATTCCAGACATTGTTTGGCCATTTGGGGCAAGGCTTCAACATTTTGTTTTAAAGTACTGAGGAACCTTCTCACTTATCCCAGTTTGAAAGGCCACTCCTTGGAATTCACTGAAACCTGAAGACTAAGTACTTTGCATCAAGCATCTTTATTGATTTATTTTCTTTTACTAAAGTACTGAAGGGATAAATATTAGATTGACCTAAGAATAATAAAATGGTAATTAGTTTCTGAATGTTTTCTCTTTGGCATTGTGCATGGATTCTAACACCTTCAAATTTTAGCTCCAGCATCTATTGTAGGCTGAACATGGAAATCATTTAAAGACAACCTTCAGTCACCTGTGAACTGGATCTTGGTGTAAAGGAACATGCATGTGTTCAATTAGTTACTTTCATTGCAATGCATCGGCGCCTGTTATGTGGAGCCATTTATCTAGGTGTTTCGTGGAAAAACAAAAAGAAACCAAATGCTTGAATTTGTGAATCTTCCATGTCAGTGGGCTGTCAGAAAATAAGCAACATGGCAATATGTAACTTACAGGATGTGTATTTGTGCATAGTGGTTAGTGTTATGAGGAAAAGTTAAAACAGAAACCAACAAAAACCTAAAGTCACTGCCATCGGGTTAATTTCAACTCAGAGCGACCTTATAGGACAGAGAAGAGATGTCCCCATGAGTTTCCCAGATTTTAATTATTGACTGGGACAGAAAACTTCATCTTTCTCCCAGGAGTGGCTGGTGGGTTCGAGCTACCAATCTTGTGGTTTTAAGTGTTACCACTACACAACCAGGGTTCCTTAGCAACCCTACAGGACCCAGTACAACAGCCCCTGTGGGTTTGCCAGGCTATAAATCATTATGGGAGCAGAAAGCCTGCTCTCTGTCTGGCAGAGTAGCTGGTACTTCGAACTGTTCATCACCCATTCTGTTACCAGGGAACCTACATCAAGCATAGATGCACAGAAAGGAAAGTCAGGACTTTTCTTATTCAGATACTGTAAGAATTCAAATATGAACAGTAAAGTCTACAGGATAAGAAAGTAAGTGGGAGCCTACTCAGATATAGATGAATTTTTTAATCGAAAAGTCTTCTTAAATCTTTTGTAATAATTTAGAGAATGATAAGAAGGAACATAACATGTGAAAATTACTTTGGAACATGAATAATTAAGGTAAGTGACTATTGTGAGCAACTCAATTAATTACAAATTTGAAACAATATTTAGAAAAACATTATGGGCTTCCCCACTCTGTTTGTTTTGGAACTTAATGTTTGCTCTGGTCCTCTTTGAAAGGTCTTTCTGTTCAAATTATTGAAATCAAACATTCTTTAAAGGTTTATTCTTAAAACTATCCATTTATATAACCACATTTATCCTGAAAATGAATAATGTGTAAGACAAAACCATGGTGTTTACAGATAAAAGGAAACCTTTTATTTTAAGAATGAAAAGTTAAGAGCTACATTAAAAGTCACTGGTGATTCAATTAAAAAAAAGCTATTCCAAAATTATTAACTAAGACATACAAAATGGTGAATTAAGTAAGATCCATTAGAAAGCTCTTTATATCTGGGTGTTTTTCTTCATTGTGTGTGTATGTGTGTATACATTGCTCTAGTACCCGAGATTTCCCCAAATGCAATGCATGCAGGAATAACCTCAAAATACCTGCTCTTGATTGCTACTTAGGCAGTGAGTCTTGGTAGCATGGCAACTAGCAAGGTTAATTCAGGCATTGATGTGGAGATGAGGTTGTCCAAAGGAGAGAATCCCTTAAAGCAATGCCTGGCTTAAGTGATAGGTGCTTCCTCATGTTTTCATTGTTGCTCAGTGTCAGTGAGTCAATTCAGACTCCGAGAGAACCTATGTGCTGCAGAACAATAGTGCCTGGTGCCATCCTTACAGTGCTATGTTGAATCATAACAGTTTCTAACAGGAATTAAATTTAACTGTATATGGCCACATTACACTCTAGTGTGGACAGAAATCTGAATGCGCTCTTAGTCAAATAATATACAGGGCAATGATGAAAGATTTTAATTTGGTGGGAGGAAAATGTCTCAGAAACTCACAAGGGCAACCCCTGCCCTATAGGGTTGCTATGAGTCAGTATTGACTGAATGGCAGCGAGTTTGTTTTTTGGTTTGGATGCAACTTTGTGTTGGAAAGTGTGCTAACTCAGCCTTGTGAGGTTGGAATACAGCAAGATTGGAGGAAGCCTGGTACATAGCTTGGAGGAAGGTTTAAGTAGATCTAGGTAAGGAACTAAGAGAGAAAGAAAGGTAGATGGGGGATGGGAAAGTATCAACTGTAGATTCTACCAACTCTTAGCACTTTATCCTAAGGTCCTGTTGTCATGCCCTCTGGTAGATTAAAATAATCTTTACAGGCCCTGCTGTTTCTCTTGTGCCTGTCTGCTTTTAGAATGTGCTGTCCTGGGGTCCTGATTAAAAGTATCTGAAATGGCTGAGAAATACACAGTTATAAATGTATTTAAACCTAAAGAATGGTTGCCATTTCTATTAATTAAACATAAGTTATTAAACTGAGAGTCCAAGCTTTGTGAGAAAGATCATGAATCATTTAAAACCACAGGCAAAATGTAACTCTGTATGCATTTAGAGGTGCATTTGTTTGTTTCATATGGAGAAAGGGCTAATAGTTTCTACTGAGGTCTCACTATGGTTCCTAATTTAAAAAATATAGGACAAAATGAATTAGATGAGACAATACAGACTATTAGCTGAATGTGCTTTTACTACCATGTTGCCAACTCTTTCACATTTCGAAATATAACACATAAGAGAATATCCTCGTGCCATCGAGTCAATATACTCGGTGACGGGAGTCAAAAGCCCAGTCTTTCTCCTGCGGAGCTGCTGGTGGTTTCAAACTGCCGACCATCAGGACAGCAGCCCAACGCATGACCTACTACACTACGAGGGCTAAGAGACCACAGGCTGCTCTCCTTAAGCAGTAGTAAGGACATTTAGAGAGAAAGACATTTGAAAAAAGAACAAACATAAAGACTTGGATGTCTATAAGTTGAGTTTAATTTGATTTTTCTTAATTTTCTTTTCATTATCAGCTCGTACAATTGTTATTGAAGTGAAAATTTAAAATATCTCAATGAACATCCAAGTTTATCCCGACTAGACAGTATGATCCACAAAATTCACACAACATAATCAGCTTTAATGATTATTTTGATACCCACGTCCATGGAGTCTGTGTCAACTCACAGAGACGACACAGGTTTTCCGAGACTGTGAGTCTTAACAGGGAGCCCGTGTGGTACAGTAGGGTACAATTTGGACAGGGTTACTAACTGCAAGTTCAGCAGTTCAAAACCGCTCCATTTGAAATGAGGCTTTCTATTCCCGTTATTCGAAAGCCACAAGGCTAGCTCTATCTTGTCTTATAGAGGCATCAGGGTTGGGAATTGACTCAATGGTAGTGAGTTTGTGTGTGTGTGTGTGTGTGTGTGTGTGTGTGATGAGCCCATAGCCTCATCTTTCTCCCTCAGAGTTTGATTTTAAATTTGATGAGTTGCTACCCCTAGTTGACTTTGCGTACTGTTAGTAATAGGGATCTATTAATATACAATATGCAATAATGTGGCATACACTACTTAGGAATAAGAGCCATAGTGGAACTACTTTAAAGCATAGCTTGTGAATAATCACTGTGTGACTTTGGGGCAGACTATGTATTTCATTGAAATTTATGTAAAGAAAAAAACTATTTCTACTTAATACACCTTTTATAATTGATAAAACAAAGAAACTTTGTAAGTGTTCATGTTCTACACAAATATCAATTGAGAGTCATAGTTTTATTGGTTGTCATGGATTTGATGATAGCAAAATTGTGATTACTTTAAAATAGCGGTTCTCAACCTGTGGGTCGTGACCCCTTTGCTAACAATAGCAAAATTACAGCTATGAAATAGCAATGAAAATAGTTTTATGGTTGGGTGTCACCACAACATGAGGAACTGTAAAAGAAGCTATCACAAACCATGCTTAGTCTTCCTCTCTTATGAAGACGTTGTATTATAATCTGTTAATGTTGGTTATTTGAGACGAACTGTCTAATAGAAGCAATT
The DNA here is from genome assembly GCF_000313985.2 of Echinops telfairi. NCBI lineage: Eukaryota > Metazoa > Chordata > Mammalia > Afrosoricida > Tenrecidae > Echinops > Echinops telfairi. Next base: position 13,168,661 of record NW_022103899.1, read on the forward strand.
ATGAACTCATCTGTATGTAAAGGATTTAGAATGGCCACGAAAATTTGGTCAATGCTTACTAAATGCCAATATATTATCTATTCCAATATATTTCCTATTCCTCACAAACCCTACAAAACTGTATTACTACCCCTTCCATTTTAAAGGTGAAAGAAGGGAATTAACAAATGGTAAATTTGGGCTCATCCGTGGGCATTTTGACTGCTAACTGCAAGTTCATAGTTTAAAATCACTTGCCATTATGCAGAAGAAAGGCTGGGCTTTCAACTTCTATAAAGAATTCAACTCAGAAACTCACCCGGGGCAATTCCACCATGTCATGGGAGGTCTCTGTGAGGCAGAATTGAGGGAAACTCAATGGCGGTCAGTTTGGTCTTTGGTTTGTGGACACTCTGAATCCAAAGTCCACTCTACTGCACTTCTGTAATGTCACTAACATTGCAACTGTGCTATTTCAGCTACTTAAACTCATATTTTTGTTCCCCAATTGATAAGAAAGAAGTAGGAAACAGAAGTCACGCTCTAAAGAAAATCTTGCTGAACATATAAACTCATGAACTAAGCTGGTAAACGAAGACTTTTTAGTCTCAATGTAATGGCATACTGGACACTTTAAGAGTTTTCTTGTGTGGGGGACCAGCTAGATACTAGTCACTCCTTAAGAAAGCAGAGTGGCTCAGATCATGAGTTCTGGAGCCAGATGTCCAGAATTCCAGTCCTGTTATTGTCCCTTGGTAGCTATGTGACTAAGCAGCACATTACTTAGCAGTTCTGTGTCTGCGTTTCATAGCTCATCACCAAGTGAGGAAAATGCCATTTCCTAGGACTGCTGGCAAGATGAACTGAATCGATGTGCAGCGGATTATTAAGGTCTATGACATGGTCCAAACTCTCAACAGGTAGAAGTCAGCAGCAACAAGCTACCCCTTTGTAAGGGGCCGTTTTGTGTTGCTACAGTGTGTCGATTCTCACCTGAGAAGGTGGGGTCTCCTTTTTGTATAGAAAAGAGGTAACATAATTGTTTTTATATGAAGGATGTTAAGATACATGTCCAAGTTTCTTTCATGGAATAAAGGCAAAGAAAAATGGGTCAAACTGAGAAATGCACACATATGCACACACACACACACACACACACACACACACGAGCGAATTACAAGAAGGCAGCTGCTTCAAATAAAAGTTACATCTGAACTTTAAAGACCTGTGCTTACAATGATGGCTGTCTTGCCTTAGGTAAGGCATTGATATGCCTTTTCCCTGAAAGATATAAAACCAACTGAAAGTTTCATTAAAAGGGAAAATTTCCAGAAGAAATCTATAGATTGGACAGTACTACTAATTAGGTTACTCTCATTTAAAATTGTCATGAAGTGCATGAACCCAAGCCTTGCATTTTGCCTCACATCTGTCCATAACTATAGAACTGAAGGAAAAGTGTAGTTTTATATTGAAGGTATCTTTTCCCCAGTTTTAATCCTCCTCTCTAGTTTTCTGTTCAAATATTATATATTCTTTTCTTGTACTTTACAAAGTTCCATTCCCCTTTAAGGTATTTTTAGAAGGAGGCAAACTTAAAGTTGTGTACAGCATGTTTGCATAGTAATACGTCTTAGATCAATTAATGAACATGAGTTCAAATTAACACTCTATTGTAAAATTTATGAAATAGGCCTTTGGATTCAGGACATATTTGTCACAGATTGGTTGAGAAATTTAAGCCAGTTGTGCTCATTACTATGTGACTAAGCTATAAAGAAAACTGTGTAATATAGTACTATTTGGTATATATTGCTATTTAATAATACAGCACATATTATATGGTAAGGATTCATTCTGTTTTTATGGATAAACACAATTAAGATCAAGTTAACCTAAACTTCGTAGAATAGTAGAAAAGAGAATAGCTAAGATTTATACAATAGTCTCTAGCCTCTAACTTTTCTTTATTATTTAAGAAGGCATGTTCCATATTATGGACAATAAAGCTGTTCTAGGAAATTGGCTCCATCTAATAACTTCAATAAAATGTAAACCTCTAGCATCAGTATTATAGAAGTAATCCGGTATGACTTCCTCTGGATTGAGTCAGTTTGGTGCTCTGTGTTTTACACTGGGAGTAATGAAAAATTATATACTTTAATTGAAATGTATGTAATAAAATTAAAAAGAAATAAAATGATAAACTGTCTTACATCATTAAAACAAACATACTCTTTTGGTTTTACATATTTTTGTTTGCTTATTTTTAATATGCTCTCTTTTAAGAAACCAAATTAATTAAAAAATATTGGGCAAAACTTGGTTTAGAAAAATACTTGCCATTTGTCATTTGATAATAATATTGGAAAACAAATAAATATAGACTCTAACACAGTTCATAGTCAGTGATTTCATTATGTATGTATTTTAGTTATAGAATGATTTTAATTGAGTTTTTAAATTTATATTTATAAACAAATATAATAAGAAAAAGCAATTTTATCTTAAGATTGCTTACATATAGAAAATTACAGTGATTCACTTACCTAATATGATTCAATGAACAATATTTTAACAATAGATTAGACATAAACATCTAATAACCTGGCTTTAATGAGGATTTTGCCCATTAAATTTAGGTTGCAACAGAATGTATACAAGTATATTTCTTGTTCTTAAGAGGACTTTGTTAATTTAAATATCATATCTTGAATCCATAATTTCTACTGCTTTCCTCTCCTTTTAGTGCAGTATTTATCCTCTAATTCTACTATTAAGTGTATTCTACCTTTTATTTTTAACCTTTACAATAATTATGACCATATATCCTCCTAGTAAGATACCACTGTATAGGCAGGCGACCTAAAATTGAAGGGTAAGAAGTGTCCGAGCCTTGGAGATGTGTAAGTACTAATGATGACAGAATTTGGTGGAGAGGGCTCTTCAATGTGAATAAATATGTATACAATTGATACATATGGCTACTATGTAGATCCAATCTTATATTTCTGTTATATTGTGATTTTCTTCTCCACCTACTTAGAACAGGACATTTTCACACAGAAGATGGGAGCATTTCTATAAATAATTTAATCGTGCATTCTGAGAACTCTCTTGAAAAAATAATGTTTGTGCTACCCAGATCTTCCCCACCCTCTAAAGTGTTTTAAATCGCTGTGTATTCGTGGTCCCTCTCAAGGCTCTGGAACCTTGACTGAGTCAAGACCTGAGAGGGGCTTACATTTCTTAGGGTGTCTGTCATCAACCCCACTTTAATGGCGGTGCAGTGATGGGGTGTGCTTATGTATTACAAACTTGTCAAATTCCAAACAAGTAAAAAACAAGGAATAAAGCTTAAAGAAGTGATCTTTTCAACATCTTTTTTCTGACAAGTTGACAACATAATCATTATATTTCTTAAAATAGTAATATTTTTTGAGTTACATCCAAGGTCCTAACTAGAATATAAGTTCTGCTTAGTGAAAGCAAATTTTGATCTCTTGCTAATTATTTATTTTTATATTCCTATACATTTCTAAGATAATCTTTTAAAATTAAGTTATGATAAAATTACAATTATATAGATATAAAGGATAGCAATATATTATTATGATGATTACAAAACATGATCTAAATTAGTAATATATGACCATATTATATTTTATCATTATCAAATAGATTTTCCACTTTAATATAAAGCATATGAAATGAAAAATATTTTCTTTTCCCTTTGAATATTATCCTTCTTTAAAAATCTGTTACTCATGGGGAAAATGGTATAAAAACATAAATCAGTGTAAAAACATTAATAAGTAAGCATATATATCTTAATTATTCATTTTTTAAATAAATTTTTAAGTTACAGGATGTTCTAATTTTTTTCTCTCTAATTTTTTAAAATAAATGAACAGTTTATATATTCCTAAAATATACATAATCTAAGTAATAAAATTATATTTTGGCATATGCTAAAATAAACTAGAAATAAAGAAGAGTTATCCTATATAATTGAAAATATGTATTGTCTTACATATACAAATGAAAATGTCAGGTAAAACATATTTCAATGCAATTACTCATGAATTTTCAAGAACATGCTTTAGTTTCCATATTTAGACTGGCTGTTGGCTCAATGTCTTAGCTTTATGATTCTATAGAGAAATAGCATACAGAAAGCAAATTAATTTTTTAATGACCTAATACATGTATAGATATTCTAACAATATCTTGTTAAGTGAACAAAAATTTCAGATATAATCATATAAATTCTACCTTTAAATTTACTGGGCTTTACTCATGAAATAAGCTGTTGTCAAATCACCCTCTGTGTTCATTGCCTCGTGTTTGTCAACATTACAATTTGAAAATCACTACTATAAACCATATTATTAGCACAGTCATGAATAGCCAATCATATTATGCAAAAAATATGTTTTTAGTAGCTTGCAATTAAGCAAACAATGAAAGATATTGGGGAGTTCCTCATTCTAAAGCATACTAACTTGATCAGTATTTCTAAGAAAATAATCTTTATTAAAATTAAATTAATTTCTTTTTATTCTTACCTATAATATTAGGTTAAGTGTCTAACTATGTTTATTGCATTTCTTCTTCCAATTACATAATAGCTATTTACAGAATCATACTTTATAATCCTTTGCCCAGTTTCACACATATATCAGGGAACTCACAGAAGTAGAGCTTGAAAGGGTGTAGGGCATCTGACTTGATTTTCTCTTAGAGAACCAGAATTGTAAGAGTTATTTTAGGTTTCCATTAAATAAAATCTCTGGTGCAAAATTACCAAGAAGTTATTCCGGATGAGTAACCAGCCAACTAGTTAATATGCCAGATTATGGGTGAGATTAATTAAAGGATGGTCCATTGAAGAAAGTCGGGCGCAGTGAGTATATTTAATGTAGGTAAGAAAATATATGGTGTAGACATATGCCAATCAACATACCAACAATCGGGCAACCAATCTGACATCTAATATCCTTTAGCAACCAATTGGTGTTATCTTTATACACACAATTTATTAAGCAGATAGTTTTTCCTAAATTACTCAGGATAGTCTGTACTATTAATAGATGTTTTATATATCAACATTTCATTACATTTATCCCCAGAAATTCATTTTTTTAACTTTAATTTCTTTCTTAATAACTTGATATACTTGTTTAGAAACCTCTTTTGTTTCTCAGGCCACAGTTATCTCTATATTACACACTCCAAATCCTGCGGAGAAATCCCATACAAGTTAAAGTAATACATGCTCCCACTTAAGGGGCCCGAATTATGAATTAATCTAATAACCTCTACATTTTCTCAACTCTAGCTGTAATTTTGTTTGAAGTTCATCCCATCATGCAATACAGTGGAAATAGCCCAGGGTTAGCAACAGAGTCTTAACACCATCTGGCACAATGAACAATGAAAATTCCATTAGTTCAATGGAGATGTACATAGAGGTGAAACACAACTAGAAGGCAAACAAAATGAATCCACAGCGATCACTTTCCCTGTAACTCGCTATTGTGTGCAACCACAAAGGCAGGGAGCCTCTGAGATCCCAGAAGCAGTTTTTCTTTCAACCTTTTCATAAAATACTGATAAATTCCATGGAAAGTGTAAAAACCCTTCCCAGAATACACACAAACAAAAACAAACCCAACTTCTAAAGACTTCCTTTAAGTCTTCCCAGGTGTCAGAATTAAAGTTTAGTTAACGCTGAGGGTAATATATAAGATACTACCCTCTGATTAAGATATGCCCTGAGCAGTATGCGTTTTAATCCATTTAGATTTTTTTTACTTAATCATCTATTTTCCAGACTAACACTGCAAATAAAGTTTGGGTTTTGTTTGTTTTTTTTGTAATAATAGTGAGAGATTTTATGTACATTTTGGGCTAAGATAATTCCTTAACATGTAAAACAAATGAGAACATGTTTCAACAGTATTGCAATGTCTAAATTCCTTAGTAACAAACTAAATTCAATAGTACAAACATTATTAAACTATATGATAACATATCCAAAAATAAAAAAGATCTGTTTTCTATAGTGCACTTACCCAGCAGAGCTCCTAAAGAAATTCTTTGTGAAATTGTCTCAGGATGGAATTTGAATGTCTCTGAGTCCGTGGACGAGATTTCCCCCAGGCAAGGTGGGAAGGAGTGAAAGCCTTGCAGCGTGCTCCTGCAGGCAGAGTGGGTTCCAGTTAGCAGAGCTGGAGGATTCTAAAGCAGGAGGTGACACTCCGCTTGGGACAGAGGGTTGTTCTGAGTGGATTGGAAGTGTTGTCAGATTGTAAATGATCAGCAGCAGAGGGAAACATCAGAGCTTCCTGTTACATCACTCTGACCCCGCCTGCAGTTAGTGTTAGGTTACTTTCTTTCTCAAATAGCACACCCTAGGAAAGCAGCACTCCTTTCCGATTCTGAGACAAGAGCAAGAAGCAGCCTGAACAGACAGAGATCCTGTGCTGTGTGAATACACTGTTACCAGCAGAGGCTGACTGCTTTTCACCTTGACTGTGTTCTGTTAGAACTTGCCAACCAGAACTGCCTGTGATTTGAAGGAAGGCTGAATACGAAATTGTGCTCAATGAAACCAAAGTTAGAGGTGTGTGCGTATGGTGTGTCTGTTTTGAATTATAGCTCATAAAGCATTAGGGGAATTTTTTTCTAACATGTGTTTCTTCATAAATGAGCATGCAAAACTAATAGCTGCATCCATCACAATTAATTCTATTATCTACCTCTTATAGAGTTTGAACTCTGTTAATCAGATGTTATTTTCCAATCAGTTTTCCCCAATTAGATTGAGAAACATTATCCTGTACTTCTTTTTTTCTCCCTTAAATAATTAACATATATGTAATTATCATATAGATATGTATGTATCATAAACCAAGCCTGTGAGTGTGTTTGTTGTATAGTTTCACAAGTATTTATTTAAGTGTATACATAAACTTTAAAGAATATGTGTGTAATTTAAAATAATTACACATATTAAACAGGACCAAAGAATAAAGTTATAAATTTGAAATTCTTTGTAATTTCTGGTAAGATTGTAAATGTATAGAACAGATTAATGATTACATTGTAAGCTCCTGAAACTGATATAATAATAAAGGCCACATAATTCCTCCATACTTAAATTCTCTCAGCTATAAATTGAAGAAGTTCACCAAATATTATCTAAAATCCCTGGTCTCACTAAAGCCGTAAATCAAGCAATTTTATAAATTTGGAAATAGATAATATATAATACGCTTAGTATATTTCAGATCACAAACACTGAGAAATAGAAAAATTACTACAATTCAGGGGAAAACAAATCAAAACAAAAGGGAGTGCTAAAATTCCTTGTAGATGAAAAAGGAGAACCCATTGAAGAGTTATCTTGTTTCTGAATTTCATACTTCTGTAGTTTTCACTTTCACTGCCTGGATCCTTGGAAGAAATATCTTTGATTGGAAGAGCAGAAAAAAGAAAAAAGCATTTATAAAGCTCTAAATGCAAGCATGTACTTATGTAAATATATTTATATATGAGGATGGGGGAATAAATCTACGTGCATATATTTATAGGTTTAGTATTAAGATAGCAGATGGGCATTAGGTCTCTACTCAAGTACTCCTTCAGTGCAAGAACACTTTGATCTATTACACTGGTATTCCATGATGCTCACGTTCCTGACACGAATGCTGAAGACAAAGCGGATGCATAAGAAAGCTGATGGTGGCCAGTTATCAAAAGATATAGCATCTGGGGTCTTAAAGGCTTGAAGATAAACAAGCAGACATCTAGCTGAGAAGCAACAAAGCCCACATGGAAGAAGCACACCAGCCTGTGTGATAACAAGGTGTCAAAGGTATCAGGTAACAGTCATCAAAGAACAAAAACTCCTGTCATTGTGAATGAGTGGGAGTACAGATTGGAGACCCAAAGCCCATCTGTAGGCAACTGGACATCTTACATAAGGATTGTGGGGAGGAGATGAGCCAGTCAGGGTGTAGTATAGCACTAATGAAACATACAACTAGTTCTTTGAAGATTCTTCCCCCCACTATCATGATCCCAATTCTACCTAACAAATCCGGCTAGACCAGAGTATGTACAAGGGTACAGATAGAGCTGGAAACACGGGGAATCCAGGACAGGTAGAACCCTCAGGAACAATAATGAGAGTAGTGATACCAGGAGGGCAAGGGGTAGGCAGGGTAAGGGGGAACCAATCACAAGGACCTACATATAGTCCACTCCCTCGGGACGGACAACAGAAAAGTAGGTGAAGGGAGACATCATCGGACAGTGTAAGACATGGAAAAATAATAATAATTTATAAATTGTCAAAGGTTTGTGAAGGGGGTGTGGCAGGGAGAGAGGGTAAAAATGAGGAGCTGATACCAAGGGCTCAAGTACAAAGCAAATGTTTTGAGAATGATGATGGCAACACATGTACAAAAGTGCTTGACACAATGGATGGATGTACGGATTGTGATAAGAGTTGTACAAGCCCCCAATGAAATAATTTTAAAATAAAAACAAAGAAGAAGAAAAAGACCAAGCAAAGAAAAATAGCGCAAGGTATGTAAGAGATAGAACACATGCTCTCCTCACTTATCAGTGTGGGTCGGTCTCAAAGACCAGGTCGTTACGTAAAAATTGTCATTGTGCAAAAAGGGAGACCGCATTAGATCATAAAACAAAAGATGAATACATCATCACATAAATGCCAAATCATATCATGCAGGATTACATAACTGCCAAACCACTGAGAATCATGGTAGAGCTGAATTGACACGCGACTTTACCTATCAAAGCCAGGATTATTCTTGCCACTCTGCTGCTCTTGTCACACATTACTGACAAAGTACATCATGAATGTGCAATTTTATCAAATAGTAGATTTTATCATCATAAATGTGAAATGTTGGATAATGAGTTGCTAAGTGAGGAGAAGGTTTACATGTGACCCTCCAGCAGTTACAGAGACATAACTTAGAAGAAATTGAGCTATGCGTAATTTTTCTGGGGAGTGTGAGGGAGTAGAAAATAACCACAGGAGATAAATTGCCAAGATATAGAATATCCAGGTCGGGGCTGGTTCAGCTTTTCCTGGAGTGAGGAGAGGCAGGGGATGAGGGTGCTGTACTTGTTTTGGAACTGTTTCCATTAGCTTGTGAGAAGAAAAGTCAAGGCAGAAAATGCACACATACACACACCCCACATATGCCTTGATCCTTTGAAAACCAATGTGAATAGTGAATATGGTGGCAGCACATTGCTTACGGAATATATTAGAGACAGTATTAGAAAACACTGTAATTGGATCACAAATCAAATTTTGTATGACCTTTGCCAAACACTCCTTAAGTTTTGGTATCCCCATCTTAAAGTGTCTGACAGAATCAATTGTTAGAATTTTCACATCTAATATTTTAATATCTAGTAGCATTATCAGAATCTGTTATCATTTATGTCTTATGCTTAGAAGAAACTAAGCTTTAGTTAGACCTACTAGGTTTTTGTTGTTATTGTTACTTGAATGATGAAGAACTAAACGACTCCCATAAGCCCATGAGACGTTCATGTGCAGACTTCGCAAAGTTCTTGGGAAAATGCAATTCAAAGATAATGAAACCCTTCGGGTCTAAAACTACACTCACTTCCTTGTTAGAATAATCATCCACTGAAGATTTTGTGTGTACATAGATTTATTCATATGTGCAGTATTTACCCAAGGACAAAGTTCAGAGGGTGGGAAAAGGAGCCCCAGATGGTACACTGAAGGAACTGAAATGGATGAGGGGAATGGGAGTGTGTACAAAATGTTTAATGTGAAACTTTGATAGGCTTTGCCAACCACCTCATTAACAATAATCATTTTTTTAAGTTAATGGAAATTTTCTGTGAACTTTTTGAAGACCTTTGATATTTTTACTTTCACATCATCAATTTCACTTAGAAAACACTAGTTTTACTAAAGTCTAGTAAATGGAAATCCATGTTTTGAATTTGTCACAAGACTTCTAATTCAATGCCTCTCTCAGGGTAGAATTGACTAGATGGCAGTGTTTTGGCTTTTCGTTTAGTATGCATCAACTACTATTTCAAAAAGGAAGTCTCAGAGAGTTACAGTGTTAGTATACTTAAATTATGGAGCCGGCACCTAGGCACATGGTAACAGTTATGAAAACTCCTGGGAAATGATTTTTCATCATCATTACCAAAAGTCTAATTCAGGCTGTTAATCGTGACCATAAGAGCAGGCATTTTACAATCCCCCAAACTCAAAAAACCAAGTTCATTGCTATTGAGTAAATTATGATTCATAGCCCAATAGGACAGAGTAGAATTGCTCCTTCTGGTATCTGAGGCTGTACATCTTTACAGAAACCTTCCTGAGGAGAAGCTGGTGGGTTCAAACTGCTGACTCTCCCACCAGCGCTCTTTTCATAATTCTTAGAAAGGAAAACAAAAAGTATGAGGACCTCGAGAAAGCAGCTCAGAGTATGCCAAGCTAAGGAGGGGTGGGAAAAAAGATGATTGCTGCTAACTTCACAAAGCAAAGCTGAAATATGGTGACAGCTACTTCTATTGGAGCAGAACAAAGTAACTTTCATAGCAGATAGGGGAATTCCAAACCAATGTGACCTCAGTTCATTAAATGTATGATGTAGGTCCATTATAATATGGATATATACATATATGATGAAGACATCTAAGTATGCATATTACATTATTTTCTTGCAATATACTAAAGCAACTTGTAATCAATGATCAGGCATGTACTTTGAGTTAGATATGGTTGTGTTGGGTCCTACCCTGCTCTCTAGTAAGGCTCAGGAGCACCGTATAATCACCCAGTGAATACTGGTTATCCTGTGATATGCATTGACTCACACTTCAGTGCAAGCTGACCCCACCGTCCGGCTTAGTGATTAGGTTGACCAGCTAAGAAAAATCAGACCCAAACTGTGGTTTGAAAGATCGAGTAAATGAATTTGAAGTCATGTGGAGACTGCTTGGGAATACAGTTTTTGTTGTAAAACATAACAACAAAAATTTTTACATAGAACATAAAGTGGATGGGCCCTTCTTAGTGAAAGCATGAAAATACAGTAACTTTCCCAATTAATGTATTGCAAGTTAATCTTTTCTCTGGTTTATAATTGTCTGAATGTCATTATCTATACCTCAGAATGATTTACTCAGCAATTTTATGTGTACTGTAGTTTATTAATACAATGTAGCGAGAATTTAAGAGGAGATAAATAATTCTTAACATCTTTAGATTAGAGGAAACACTTTTTATAGCAACTAGTCAATCTAACTTTTTATTATTATACACAAAAAGTTCTGCAAGCATTTTACATGTTATTTTCCAAAGCAAAGCAAATTAAATCTCATTCATTAAAAGGATCTCTATCTAATGACAGTTACTGAGAATCGATACTTGTTGTCCCTCCCATCTATTATTATATAATAAATCCCTCCCATCTATTATTAAAAACAATCAACTGATTTTCCACTGTAACTGTGCACATATGTTAAGTATCACCTTGAGAGAAATTATAATATTGTTTTAAAAATATTTTGATGAATAAAATTTTGAAAAGAGCAGAAAATGAAGCATTAGTTATTGCAAAAAGTCCATATTTAGCTAACTGCAACTAGTTTACTTAGTTGTTGTTATTTTATACTTTGTTTTCCCCAAATGTTAAACAACATATTAAAAAATTGGTCATATGTCTGCATATTTTTTATCAACTTTTATTAATACCTCATATATTTGGAACTTTCAGGAAACTCAGCATTTGCTTATACACACTCACGAGTATTTAAAATCTACAACACTACAGACTCAGCAACCCTATAGAAGAGAGAACTGCTCCTTAGGATTTCCAAGTCTATAAACCCTTTTTGGGAACAAATATCCTCATCTTTCTTCCAAACAGTGGCTGTGGGGTTGAAAAGTGGACCGTGCAATCTGCAGCCCAGGACCTACATCACAGCCCCACCTTGACTCCGCAGCCATTCGGTGGGTGGGGAGAGGGGAGGAGGCATGTTTTAGGAATATCTATTGCTAGAATAAAAAACAAATGAAACTTGACATGGATTTTATTTACATAAAATCATAAATACATGTTTATATGAGCTTCCTGAAAGTGAGCATCCTTAAATTAGTGATCATATGATCTGGTTAAGTTGGTCTCAATTTATGTGTTCACTCTTAAAAGAGTTCTGACTTGGGATCATAAAGGACACAGTCAGCCTAGCCACACTAACCTAGGCGGCACTGAACAAGCGGCCCTTACATGTTGAGGCTGCTTAATGAACTTAGTGAGTTCAAACAATTGGGAGACAAGATCCTCCTTTCCCTGAAGGGCTTAAAACATTTCTTCCGATTTCTGGTTTAATTTCAGTTGATATTGAAAAAGATAGCCTCTGTGCCTTTGTGGGTGTAGATTTATTGTGAATTTATTCTGAAATGTTTACTTGCTGAGAATCATTCTTGGTATTTAAATGAAAAGATTTGCCTTTGCTATGCTTCTAGGAAAAAGCCCCAGGTGGTGCTGCAGGATAGACATTGAACTGCTAAACTCAAGGTCAATGGTTCAAACCCACTAGTCACTTCTTGAGAGAAAGATGAAGCTACATGCTCCTGTAACGATTTCCAGCCTCAACGAGCCTCAATCTCTCTCTCATTTTCTCAGCCATCAAATCAATTCTTACTCATAGTGACCCTGTAAGACAAGGTAGAACTTCCCCTATGGGTTTCTGAGACTGTAGTGTAGCTCTTTGCAGTGGAAAAAGCCTTGTCTTTATCCCCTGGAATGGCTGGTGGTTTCAAACTGTTGATCTTGCCTTTAGCAGTGAACCCCTGCTTAACCCACCACACCACCAAAGCTCCAGTATGAGTGGGAGTTGGTGTCAGGCAGTAGGTGGTTATGTGCCAGTTGACCTAAGTAACATTTACTTAAATGACCAACTCCGTTGTTCTGCTTACATGATTCTATCATTAAGTTTTAAAGATTATAAATGCTATGAATGCTGCGTTCAGGCTGTTTTATTCAGTCTCATCTGTATGTAACTTAAAATATTAGGACAATTTCTAGAAATTAGAAAGTATCTTTTCTATTTTCTACAATGTGTTATATAATTTTACTGTGTGCAGTATCAATGTGTATGCCAATATGCAGGACATACATTCAAGAAGATCATCTAGTTTAATAAAAACTCTTAATGCCTGAGAAAAATCCAAGAACCTGTTTTTACTATTTAGTTTTGAGGTGTTGGGTATTTACAGTCTCATCCTGCCCTCTAGTGTTAATAACTGGGAACATACAAAAACTGTCCTTTATTGGCAATAAAAATATAATTTTATCTCTCTTTTCCTATCGGAAAAAAATCCCAAAGGGAAGATTTCCAAGTCAACTTTATGACACATGTATTAGAGGTACCATAATCCGGTATTTATTGCATACCATCTGATAAGAGCATCACATTTATAGAAGTAGAAGAGCACTTCATTCGCTGTTAGGTGCCATTGAACAGCTTCTGACTCAAAGCAACCCTAGGAACAGAGAATACATTGTGCCATCTGCTAACCCCAGGTTGTTATTAGCATCCCTCTTGTCCTAATGGCAATCTCTTCTTCGATGAGTCCAGGTGTCCAGCACAGAGATTGAAAAGGTATGGTGCAAAGATACAACCCTTTCCTGAGGTTAAATCTGCAGCACCCCCTTTGTTCTGTTGTACAACTGCCTCTCATTCCCTATGTAGGTTCCACAGGAGCATAATGAAATATACTAGAATTCCTTTTCTTTTATGACAGCTCCCTGTCCATGTATTGCCACAACCATTATTTAATTCTCTTAGTAGAAATTTACTCACATGTGATATTGATGTTATTGCTGCATTCACTTTTGCACAAATATGGATCTCTTCCAATTGGTTAATCAGGTAGCTATGTTCCAAATGTCTTGTAATCGATGTGAGTGCTTGCAAGGCTTCATTAAGTTGTTGGACAATTTCACCTGGTGCACCATCAATTCCTGGAGCCTTGCTTATCACTTTTGCCTTCTGTGCAGCTTGGGCTGTTTCCTTCAGTATAATTGGTTCTTGATCATATGCTACGTGTTGAATTGGGGGGCAAATGCCAACCAGTTCTTTCTGGTATTACTTCCGTAGTCTTTAGATGTTTGTAGCATCTTTCAATATTTAACCAAAGAATGCTTCGATATTACAACTTGAATCTTGAATTATTTTAATTAATTAATTTTTATTTTTTGAATCATTTTATTGGGGGCTTGTATGATTCTTATCACAATCCATTTATATATCCATTGTGTCAAGCACATATGTACATTTGTTGCCATCATCATTCTCAAAACATTTACCTTCCGCTTGAGCCCTTAATATCGGCTTCTCATTTCCCCAACTCCCTCCCCACTCCCCACTCCCTCATGAACCCTTCATAATTCATAAATTATTATTATTTTGTCATATGTTACACTGTCAGACATCTCCCCCCACCCTCTTTTCTGCTGTCCATCCCCCAGGGAGGAGGCTATACGCAGATTCTTGTCATCTGTTCTCCCTTTCCATCCCACATTCCCTCTACCCTCCCAGTATCGCCACTCTCACCACTGGTCTTGAAGGGATCATCTGTCCTGGATTCCCTGTATTTCCAGTTGCTATCCAAACCAATGTACATCTTCTGGTCTAGCCAGATTTGTAAGGTAGAATTGGGATCATGATGGGGGGGGACACATTTAAGAACTAGTTATATGTTTCATCATTGCTACCCTGAACCCTGACTGGCTCATCTCCTCCCCACAACATGGTGCCTGGCTATCAAAAGATATAGCGTCTGGGGTCTTAATGGCTTGAAGATAAACAAGCAGCCATCTAGGTCAGAAGCAACAAAGCCCACATGGAAGAAGCACACCAGCCAGTGTGACCACGAGCTGTCGAAGGGATCAGGTATCAAGCATCAAAGAACAAAAAATCATATCATTGTAAATGAGGGTGAGTGCAGAGTGGAGACTCAAAGCCCATTGGTAAGCAACTGAATCTTGAATTTTTTCTTCAGTTCTTTCAGTTAGAGCAGGTTCTTCCTTTTGGATGTTCTAACTCCAGGCCTGTGAACATTTCATTAGACTTTCTTTGGCCTTTCTGTTCAGCTCTTTTACACCCTACTTCTTCAGTAGACTTTAGCAGCTTTGTTCAAGAGCATCTTCCAGTCTCTTCTCACATACACTTTGTGTTTTTTCTTTCTGTCTTTTTAATTAGCTTTTGGTTTCTTCATGTAACGTTCTTAGTGTCATCCCACATATCAAGTGTTCTGCCATTAGAGTTCATGTGTCAAATATGGCCTTGAGATGTTCTTGGAATTCAGGTGAGCTATGCTCGAGGTTATATTTTGACTCTCATGAACTTGTTTTAATTTTCTTCAAATTAAACCTGAACTTCCAAACACCAAACCAAAATCTTACTGTCATTGAGCCAATGCTGAGTCATAGTGAGCCTATAGGACAAGGTAGAATTTTCATTGTGGGTTTCCAAGACTGCACTCCTACTGAGCAGAAAGCCTCATCTTTCTCTCATGGAATGGCTGGTATTTCTAACAGCTGACCTTTCAGGTTGCAGCCCCACGTACACACCGGGGCTCCAGATCATCAATGGCTTTCTGTTCCATAGTCATTTCCTTGCCTCATGTTGGCTGCTAACATCGATATACATCCATTTGATTCCTGTGTATTCCATTTGGTGAGTTCTAGTTTGTTTATGTTGTTGAAACAAAAGGTATATGCAATGAAGAAGTTATTGGCCTTGCACAATTGTAGCATTTGATCTCCAGCTTCATTTCTGTCAACAAGGCCATAGTTTTCAACTTCTGTCCCTTTACTTTGTTTCTAAATTTCCCTTTTCCAATCATCAGTAATTATCAGTGCATTTTGATCAATTCCATATTGAAGATGTCGGTAGACCGCTTCAATTTCTTCATCACTAGCTTTAGTGGTTGGTGCATAAGTTTGAATCGTAGTTATATTAACTGTATTTGCTTGTAAGTATATATGGGCAGTGCACTTCAAGATAGCTCTCAGAATGCTCTTTTGGGTAATGATGTGATGCCTCCTCTTGTGTTGTCGTTCCTGGCATAGGAAAGCATATATGGCATTTATTGGATTAACACAGGCCAATCCCAGTCCACTTCAGTGCACCGATGCCTAGGAAATTGATCTTTATGCCTTCTATTTCATTTCTGATGGTTTCTGATTTTCCTAGGTTCATACATCTTACATTCCAAGTTCTGGATGTTGGTAGTTGCTTCTTCTGACCTTGAGTTGTGCCCTACAAAGAAATCAAAGTTCTGAAAGCATCACTCCTTCCACGTAATTGTGGTCACCTCTGCTTTGAGCGCACGGCTCTTCCCAAGCTGTATCTGGAGTGTCCTCAACTTGAGATGCTCATCCCCCGACACTGCATCTCACAAGAACATTACTTGCCAAACATTACTGATGACAGTATTCCTTTTTTTCCCCCTCAGAATGATGCTAAGTGCTTTACATATTCCTTTTGAAATCACTGTGTTGGGTATTTTGGTTCTATGAAGAAAATGTTATTACTACTTTGCATATGAGGAAACAATTGTAGTTTATAAACCTAGAGATTGGTAGAACTAGAATTTGAAAAGTGAGGTGTTTATTAAACTTGCCCTTCTTCATTACAATGTCTACAATGATTTGCTAATTACTTATTCTGAATAACTAGCTTAGATGTTTTAGGAAGACCACTGTATGTACTGTAAGTCATAATTGTATGTTTTATTGGATTTTTAATTAACTAAATATAAGTAGGGGTTATTACCAAGCTAAGGTAACCCAAGAGAATTCTCAGCAAGTTTCATTTAAAACATTTCCAGGAGCTTAGTTGTATTTGCAGTTTCATGTATTTGTATTCCCCCAGTTTCTGTTCAGCATACATTTCCAATATTATTAAAAATAAAATATGCTACAATTTTATGAATATTTGGGAGAACGGCAAAAGAAATAATAGTGTTATATACTGTTTAAAATGTATAGGAACTTTTTCATAGGTTTCCTGAAGAACAATTACTTATCACTTTTTATTAATATTATAAAAGTCTTCATCTTAGAAGATATTATTAGCACTTCTTAAGCAAGTTCCCCAATCCCAGTTAGTACATTTCTTTTCAAGTTTATCATTTAAGCTATTTGCTTAATCTTGTTAATAATAAAACGACATATTTATGTTCCCCACTTCTCACTTTGTATGACTGTTACACTGGCAAAATTTTCTCAATTTTGCTTTTCTTTTATTGCTTGATATAATTGATTTAATTATTGTCATTATAGCTCAGATTATATTTAAAACTTTGAAATATTAATATATTTATAATTTATAGTACCAGTAGCTAAGTTTTATCAAATATTTTCTAGGTAGGAAACACACTATACTGAACAGTTGACACACATATTTTCATTTGATCTGCACAATTTGTTTCTAGGTAATGCCACCTTACTGGTAAAGAAGTAAGATGTGAGGCAGCAAGGCCTAAGCAATCACGATTCGTCTGCCCTAAGACAATATGATATAAACCTTTGTTCCTTATTATTTATTTATTTATTTTAAAAAATCATTTCCCTGGGGGCTTGTACAACTCTTATCACAATGCAATAGAAAGTAAATGTTCCTTATTATTGTATATGATTTATTGTTTGGCTTTTTTTTCTAAAATCTTCAAAGTTCTCAATTTTAATGATTCTTTGAGTCCGACAATTTATAGACAACCTGAAGAAATGGAAAGGCTTACAGATTTTCCCTCGAGTAGTTAATTACTGTGTGTGTGTGTGTGTGTGTGTGACTTGTGAAAGAAAAACTAGGGAATGCACAAAGAGTTAAGTGAAAAGTTTTCAAGATTTATAATTTTAAAGGGATCTCTCATTAAACAGTGGCAGATACTTTGAGTAAAAACTGGTAATTGTTTATTTCTTTATCCCTGGAGTGACAAATTCTTGGTAAGATGACCCATTTAGGTAGTTCACAGCTGCTCACATGTTGAAACTCTCTGGAAATTTCCCCAGCGATTTGTTAATTTTGTAGAACATTGTTTGGGGAATGAGGGATATGTTTTAAGAAGAAAGACTATTGGAAAGACAAAATTGTCTCTTTCTGATTCCAAAAAATTTACTCAAAAGAAGCAAGTAGTAGGGCTTCTCATTTGAGAGCCCTAGCACTTTAAAAAATAATCTGGTAAATAACAATCACAACCTTCATGGAAATACGGTTTAAATATGGCGCTAAAACTGCTGAATATATTCAGGTTCATTCTCATTTAGTGGGTGCTATACTACAATTAAAAACAACGACAACAAACTCAAATTCAAACACTTAACTGCTATCAAGTCAATTCTGATTCACAGTGGCCCAATAGAACCAAGTAATACTGTCCATTTGGGTTTCTGATGCTGGAAGCGTCCCCTTCCTCCCATGGAGTCTCTAGCTGATGTGAAGTGCTGACCTGTTAGTCATCCAAGGTTTAACTCACGCACTGTGGCACCTGTCGGCTTTGAGTCAGAATCAACTCAATGGTAGTGGATTTCTTTATGTTACAATTCATGAAAAATAGCCTATTGTCAGGAATGTTGAGAGAAATAGGTTACTTATTGGTACACCTTAGCTTACCCTTAATGCTTATTAGAATAAGTGTCAGATTGAAATAAAAACATTTTAGCATTATAAATGACTTTCTTAACTAAATTTTACTAGCTCCTTTAAAAAAAATCATTTTTGGAGGGGCTCGTACAATTCTCATCACAATCCATCCATCCATCCATTGTGTCAAGCACATTTGCACATTTGTTGCCCTCATCATTCTCAAAACATTTGCCTCGCACTCTAGCCCCTAATATCAGTTGCTCATTTTCCCCCTCCCTCCCCACTCCACCCTCCCTCATGTACCCTTCATAGTTCATAAATTATTATAGTTTTGTCATAAGTTACCCTGTCCGATGTTTCCCTCCGCCCTCTTCTCAGCTGTCCATCCCCCAGGGAGGAGGCAATACTTAGATTCTTGTAATTGGTTCCCCCTTTCTACCCCACATTCCCTTCACCCTCCAGGCATTGCCCTTCTTACCACTGGTCCTGAAGGAGTCATCTATACTGGATTCCCTGTGTTTCCAATTGCTGTACCAATGTACATCTTCCCGTCCAGCCAGATTTATAAGGTAGAATTGGTATCATGATAGTGGGGGGGAGGAAGCATTAAAGAGCTAGAGGAAAGTTATATGTTTCATCGTTGCTACCCTGCACCCTGATTAGCTCATCTCCTCCCCACAGCCCCTCAGTAAGGGGGTGTTCAGTTGCCCACCGATGGGCTTTGAGTCTCCACTCTGCACTCACCCACCTTTACAATGATATGATTTTTTGTTCTTGGATGCTTGATACCTGATCCCTTCGACAGTTCCTGGTCACACATGCTGTTGTGCTTCTTCCATGTGGGCTTTGTTGCTTCTGAGCCAGTTGGCCACTTGTTTATCTTCAAGCCTTTAAGACCCCAGATGCTATATCTTTTGATAGCCTGGCACCATCAGCTTTCTTCACCACCTTTGCTTATGCACACATTTGTCTTCAGTGATCGTATCAGGAAGGTGGGCACCCACTGATCTGATTTTTAGTTCTTTGATGTCTGATAACTGGTCACTTCTGCACCTCGTGGTCAGTCAGGCTGGTGTGCTTCTTCCATGTGGGCTTTGATGCTTTTCAGCTGGATGACATTTTACTAGCTCTTTTAAGAAATATATATATGCATTTTTAAATGAGACTTCTAAAACTATCTCAAAACTGTCTAAGTGCATTTCATTGAGATACAAAAGTGGGTGAAGGGAGATGTCGGACAGGGCAAGATATGACAAAATAATAATTTATAAATTATCGACGGTTCATGAGGGAGGTGGGAGCAGGGAGGGAGGGGAAAAAATGAGGACCTGATGCCAGGGGCTTAAGTGGAGAGCAAATGTTTTGAGAATGATGAGGGCAATGAATGTACAGATGTGCTTTACACAATTGATGTATGTATGAATTGTGATAAGAGTTGTATGAGCTCCTAATAAAATGATTTTTTTTTAAATATCCAGGAGAGAAAGCTCTATACAGTATTTGGATTAATGGTTTCTCGAGGGTATGGGAAGGGAAGTTGTATGGATATGAAGAGCTAATAACAATGTGTACAATAAAGAAGAAAACATTACAAAAAAGCGAGCGTAACGTAATTCAGAATAGAAATTTTCCCTGGAATATATATGATCTCAAATAAGTAAAAGTGAATGAATTGAGAAATCCCCTTTTAAATCTCAATCAAAACTCAAAGGGTACATTCAGAATCTCCCAAAGCAAGTGAAGCTCCTATAAAGAAAAAGCATGGGCATTTCTCATAAAACTTTTTAATGTTTAGGCGAACTTTAGACACTGCAGAGAGAAGTTTGTTGAGAGCATAAGCAGTTTTCAGATGGCAACTTCCATCAATAGAATTCATCTTGAAGGAACCTATTAGACTGTTGAAAGTGACCTTATGTTAGAAATGATATTCCACAACCAAGACAAGAATTCAGCCAATACTGAGTTAAGAAAAACATTCTTAGATCATCTCTAATTATTTGATTTGACAAATATTGATGGTGGATGATTCTAGATGATTTACATTTCAAGAGATTCTCTTGTCATCTCAAAACTAGAAGCAGATCGTTGTGAAACATGCATTCTACATGTGAATTCATGAAGGCCAAACAGACATTCTACATGTGAATTCATGGAGGCCAAGCAAACCAGATGTTAAGCAGCTTAGTGCTGGATGGATGCAAAATGGCATCTCATAATTCATGCTCAAGAATCAGCCTGTGGTAGAAAATGAAAATGTTAAATGAGTTCATTTTTATCTTAATTATTTTTTATTTTTCAGGAAAACCTTGCATTCACATCACTGAAAGCTTGACTAAGGGCACTGAGATTTAGCTCTACAGGTCAGCAAATCCAGCTACCTCAATCTAGTGCCCAGAGGCACCCATGCCAGAAGCCAGCCCCTGCCCCAAAGCACTCAGCTTGATTCGCTTTGTGGCGGGAAGTCCACACAGCCTTGTGTCAAGCTCTAACTGCAGGGTCTGCTGTTGCCGTTCCTTGCGGCTTCTCTAGCGCCCAAGCTGTCTCCTGCATCAAGAAGGTTCAAGGCACAGTTGTCATGAGGTTAAAGAGACAAGCACCGGTGCTGGCTTTTTTCTCTTTCTGGTGGTGAGATTCCCACTCTTGCTTTTGTGATAGCTCATTTTATACCCCAAGGTTGACAATCACAGTGATTCCTCTGGACCTTCACTCACGGTTATGGTACAACCCAACAGGTAGCATCGTCCACCATCTTACCCAGGTCCATCAGGAAAGGGAAGGTCGTTTGGTGGAAGTTACAAAAACATAGACTGTTGATTTGATGCAGCAGCTCTGAAAACCAGAGCACGCCTCTGAGAAATGTAGATTTGAGGAGCTCCGGATTCCCATTTAGGGTTGCAGAGAGAAGAGGGGATTTACATTTGAAGGAAAGGCCTGTGAGAGAGAGAGAAAGGAGGGGGGACTATTTGGCTTTTGGGGTTTTGAGCAGTTTACCATTGTATACATTAAGGCAGGAAAAATCATAATTGGTAGAATATTTAAAGCATGGAGTCATGTCTGACCTCTGCCTCATAGTAATTATTCTTGGGTGGTTGAGGATGATGATTTTGATTTTTGTTTTCCCTAAAAGTTAGAGAAGGTCTGATATAATCCCCATGTCATTTCTCCATTTTAAATCAGTGCTACCTGTAGGTAGAGTCATACAGTATATAGGCTACAAAAATTGCCATTTTAATTTAGTGATATGACTTTGAAGTTCTTATCTTCTCGCTTCCTCTTGGCTTGAAAGTTAATTTCTTTTTTTTTTCTTTCTTTCTTTTTTCCATTTTATTTATTTATTTATTTTTTAACATTTTATTAGGGGCTCATACAACTGTTATCCCAATCCATACACACATCAATTGTGTAAAGAGCATTTGTACATCGTTTCTCAAAACATTTTCTCTCCATTGAAACCCCCGACATTAGGTCCTC
>NW_022103899.1:13191946-13205756 GCF_000313985.2 Echinops telfairi
CCTCCTAGCTCTTTCCTCTATTTCCCTTGATTCTCCTCCTGTCCCACTATCATGCTCAGTCCCCACCAGGATTTCAGCACTTCCTCTTTGTTACCTTCCCCTTGATCCTGCCCTACCAAGTTATATCCTTTTCCACTGAATAATACTCCATTGTATGGCTATGCCACAATATACTCATTCACACATAGCAGGATATTTTATTTTCATTTTTTGGTAATTATGAGTAAAACTGCTATAGTCACCTTTGTGCAGGATTTTCTGTGGACATGTGAGTAATTCAAGTAGGAATAAAATGTTAGATCATAATGTATGCTGCGTTTAGTTTATTAAACATATTTAGACTGTCTTCTACAGTGATTGTACTATTATATATTTCCACCAGTTATTCCGTCAGGAATTCCTATGGTTCTACATAGTCACTGGCATTTGCTGTTGTGAACATTTTAGATTTTAGTTATTCTAAATGGTGTGTATTGTTATGTTTATTTATAATTGCCTGGTGACATATGTCAAGCATCGTTTCACATGCTCGCATTTCTTATATCTCCTTTGATGAAGTGTCTACTTAGATCTTTTGCTATCTTTGTGTTATTGTTTTCTTCTATGTCAGCTATGTGCTTCACAACTATTTCCTCGTAGCCTGTGGCTTCTCTCTTCATAGTCTTGCAAAGAGCAGAAGTTTTCATTTTAATGAAATCTAACATACCTTTTCTTTCAGGGAGTCTTTGATTGTCGCCATAAATTTTGAACCCAACAAAGTGTCTCATCTGTCTAAACTTTAGTACCAATTTTTCTTAGTCAGCCCACACATTTCAGATAGTGTTTATACCAACTAGTTGAAAATCCAGAATAAAGGCAAAATATGTTGGCTAGCAGAGTTAAGAAGAAACGATAGATCGGGTTTACATGACTTAATATGAGGATCTGACTCCATCCATACTTAGTCAAACTTCTCTGATCTTTTCAGGTTTGTGCAAAACAATACCCCTGGTTTGTTTCTATTTGGGTAGGAATTTCTCTTTATGTGAATAAGCGGATGAAGAATTTATAGTTATTGTTCTGGTGTTCTCTTTGATTTGTAGTGTTGTATTATAAAATTAAAATGCACTTATTTTTTTTCCACCCTCTCCCTTACATTTTCTCGTTTTGTTCGCTAAATATGGTAACTAGGAATCACAACAATCTAACCCACTGCCATGGAGCCAATGCAAACTCAGAGCACCCCTCTGGGACAGAGCAGGACTTCCCCTGGGAGCTTCAGAGACTGTACCGCTTGACCGGAGTAGACAACCCCATCTTTCTCCCCACCGCTATTTACAGTTCTCCTTTAAATGTATCCTGGATTTTTAGTTAGGCATCATCAGTCAGTCACTTGGAGTGTTTCCCAATTGGACATTGAGGAACTGACAAGGGTAAGGTTTCCGGCTCCACGCAGCTCGGAGAAGGAAAACGGAATAAGGCATGTCCGAAGTTGAACTGACTGACCAGAGCTAAGTAAGGCATTCTCGGTATAAACAACTACATGCGGCAATAGTCAGGGTTTTATTATGCAGGTTGGCATATGAGTATTTTATTATAATATAAAAAATAAATTCATTTGAGCAGTCTTTAGACTAGCATGTTAATTTGAAAAGAGAATAAAAATATACACATACGAAGGAAGATGTAACGCTATATAAAATTCACTTAAATGTATCTAATTATGCAAAAGATAGCAAGCTAATGTTACCAGGCTCCTTAATTAAAAATACAAAATGAGTAGTAGTCACGTGTCTAACACTGAAAACCATCCCCATGTCTGTCCTGAGCAGGATAAGGACCAAGGAATAATAGAAGAGAAAATAGGTATTCAACTCCCTAACATGCTTGTATAAGTTCTGGTAGCAACTTGTCAATGACTCTAGATTTTTTTTCTTCTCTTAAAGATGTTGTTTTCAATGAGTAAATGACAATGGACAATAATAGTTTACAATGATTCAATTTTTAAAAATAAAATCTCAGATTTCACAGAAAGACACAGGATAGGCTGTGGGCTGAATTTTTATTTGTGGACTGCATATTTAAAATCAAGGTTTAATATCTTCCTTAAATTGGCAGATGGATATTAATTTGTAATGGTTTAATTTTTAAGCCACAGTAGGAAAATTATTTGTAATCAGAACTTTTCAAATCGTCTCTTGAGACTGTTTGTAGCTGACAGCAGGACTTTGACTTCAGACTAGTGGTATGGAGACCCAATTTTTGAAAAAATAGGAAATCAGCAGGAAATAATCTGAGAGATTAAAGACATATTTAGTGAAGAGGGAATACATTTCTTAAACTAAATTGAAGCATTCATGAAAGAGAGCAGGGTAGATAAGCCCGGAAATGTATGTTGCAATTAAATTCAGGAGAGTTTGAGTAGCAATTCATGAGCATTT
Source organism: Echinops telfairi (assembly GCF_000313985.2). Classification (NCBI taxonomy): domain Eukaryota; kingdom Metazoa; phylum Chordata; class Mammalia; order Afrosoricida; family Tenrecidae; genus Echinops; species Echinops telfairi. Next base: position 13,194,367 of record NW_022103899.1, read on the forward strand.
GACTTTTTTGGAGTGGTAGAGAGATACTGAATAATTCTGTAGATAGAAGACTGATATGAAGATGCATTAGAAGGTAAAAAAAAGCTTCACATTAAAATATAAAAGAAGGTTCTTTAAAAAAGATAAGCCCTTGATTTGAATGAACTTAATGATAAAGGAACAAAAACCAAACACTGCTATTGAGGTGATGCCAATTCAAAGTGACCCTGTAGGTCAGACGTGGTAGAGTGCTCTTCTGAGTTTCTGGGATTGTAACTGTTTATAGACAGCCTTTCCAGTAGATGGTCACTAATTCAAAAAAGGGTTCCGTTTTGTGTGGACACTCTTAGTGATAATTTGCAGTTAAATAGCAAGTAGCTAGAAAGGGGGAAGGAAAATAAGGTCCTAGAAAACAAACCATCGTTGTTGATTCTATTCTAATTTGTAGTGACTTTATGGAATATAGTAGAACTGCCTCATGGAGTTTTCAAGGTTGTAAATGTTTATATAAGTAGGCTGTCAGATCCCTCTCCCATGACATTAGGTTAGCCATGCAATTAGGTCAGCAGGGGAGTGCTTTAAGCACTGTTTTAATAAATTGTAGTCTATAATAAGCAATCTGATTAGATTAGGAAGGGGAAGTCTGATCTAAATATATAAAAGGCTTCAAAAATTATGGGAAAATGGAATTCAAATATAAAGGAATGTTTTCCATGACCTGTTGGAAACTCCTTCATATTGATAGAAGGTCCAGTTTACATAGAAAACAGGTTCCCCAATATATGTATTAAAAGAGTTGAGAAAGAAATGAAATCAGAGTCACGGGCTTCATTCAAAATAGCAGAGTTAATTGTCTAATAATGTATTTTTAACAAAAATCTGTTCATACACTATCTTCACTGACTGCTGCTTCCTTTTTCTTTTGGTTTTAATTAATTCTCCTTTGGAGTTTCCTTGGATGAAACCTACAAGAAGAAAAGAAACAAATCATGACAAGTTAAAATAGTTTAGTATAATATTTTTAAAAGAATGAATAGTATTAAATATTAAAAGAGTCAAATATTTCATTTCTAAAATGGATTATTTTTCTATGAGGGCATACAGGAGGAACAGCAATGAGTACACCCAGCAATAGTATCAGACGGTCATAGAAAAGGGTACCTTTTTGAGGTAAAGCAGATTTTCATATCTTAAATTCATTGACTGTTTCAATAAACACATGACTCTAAAACTAATTGATAAAAACAATATCTTTTTTACCTCTTTTACAAGACTTCAGACATGCTCTTTTGGTTGTAAAATTGTTTTCATTGCCTCCACATCCACTGTATTTAAATGGGCGGCATTTCCCAATACTTGAATTGTAGTAGAACCTGGTCTCATTGGCTCGACACAATCCTCTGTCTGCTGGGGTGAGACACCAGGATGGACTACGGAATCCTAAGAATATAAAGAGAACATGGTAAGTCAAATATGACGTGAATTACTACTTGCTTGCTACATATTGTTGACAGATCGGTTTTCTGGCAAGTCTATGTAAAACAGTAATCTGAAAGAATAAGGGTAATATTTAATAAAAAATCCATGTAATTCAATTCAAAGAAAATGATTGACCATTTTCCTGGAATCTGCATATAGAGTTATTTTTCTAAGGAAAAAAATAGATAAATATACTCAAAAGACAGCATGAGGATTACATTTACTATAAACAAGATAGTTGCATGAAAGAAAAATGACGGCCATGCAATTTAGCTTTTTAACATTTGAAACAATTTTCTTCTTAAACTCTTCATATTTATGTATCATTTGTTCATGAAGTGTTCAACTTTGAGAAGAAAATCCCGGTGGGCAAAGTCCTGATTCATAAATAATTAAGTTGAAGAAGAGTTTCTTCTTTTGACGAAGATAATTTCTGAATGATGTAACAATCACTATGCAACATGGAAGGATTCATGTGTAGTAATTTTTAACTTTAAGCTTCAGGGGAGAAGAACAGAAAATATTGTGTGACTTTTTCTTGTGAAATGAAGCATCGCTTCTAGATGAGTTAGATGGTTTTTAAAAGAGAGCAGCATTGCTAAAATCATTAACATACAAACAACTGGCTCACCAATGGAACCGACTACTTCCAAAGACAACAACAACAAAGAAATATCGAGGGTAATTAAGGAACATTCAGTCACAGAGGAAAAGCCCAGAAACTGCTGCAGTCTCAGGAAAGGTTTAGTTCTTTGGGAAATTCCTGTGGATGGCGAGAAGCTGGCCTCTTTGGGAGTACGACGATGTAATGGCTGGATGTGAAGGAGCTGATAATTCTACAGGTAAGCAGTCAAGTGGCAAGGAATCAATTATTAGAAGATTTTAGTAACTTTGACAAATGGGAGAAGGTGGCACCATAAATGCAGCTGAAGAGAACGCTAAATATTCAACATTGGAAGAAAGCAGAACTTTGAGGAATCCAGGAGCCAAAGAAGGTAAATTGCACAGAAAGCGAAAGGTGGTCTGATGACAAATGAACCCAGATGAATAGGCGGTAAGACAAAAGCAATGATTTTAGAGAAAACAACCCCACAATTCATATATATATATATATATAATCAGAACCTGCCTTCAAAAATTTTAAATGAACTTTAGAATGGTGTGATGGATAGGTATGAGCACTGGAAGACATTTGGGGAAGTATAAGTGACAAATACTAGGACAAGAGCATATGAGAAATGTATAGAAAGGTAATATTCTTGAATTCCTTGGTTACATGAACTGTAATTATGTAAACAATTGTAAGTTTATTTCAGACTTGATAGAGGTCTTTAAACACTTTGTGTCAAATTAAAGTATTAGGTTCTCTGCAATAACCATTGTTCAAAATCTTGTAGCCTAACTTATTTACCTCACTTTATGTGGGGATTGCGATGTCATTTTATATTGTGCGTCATTATACATTAAATTGTATAGGACTAAGAATGCTTTGGATGTATGCTTGAAAGAATGCTTTAAAATGTATAGGACAAAGAATGCTTTTGAGCTTCTAGAAAAAGTTAATGCCTCCTGTTATTAAAAATGGTTTATATGGGAAGAACAACTCTATCAAGTCAGAAAGCTTCTTGTAACCAAACCGTACTGCTATGCAAAAGGTTGCCAATGTGTGTTCTATGAAGTCTCAGCAGAGTTTGAGACAGTTATCAAGTGCTTCCAACTTTATCTCCATCAGCTCCAAAGGTGCATATTCAAATGTAAAAGGAAGCAAGCAAAGGTAGTCAGCCTGGTACAAGAAGCCAAAGAAATTGCTATTTTCTTGTCTTTCAACATGCATTCACAATTGCCTCATAGTTAGTGTATGGAAATGCATAAGTATGATGAAATCATAGGACCTATGCATCAAGTTTACTCTTTATATACACAACGTATTTTCCTATAGCTAAGAGCAGAAAGGAGCATGTATAAACAGCACATTTCTTTACACATGTTAGTTACTATATTTTAAAAGCAATGCCCTCCCTCACACCCTTTGTTTTAGGGCAGTGCAATTGCTGATGACAGGAAATGAATTCTTCTTTCTTTTCTCTAAAACACAACCTACAGTAAGTGTGCTTTTAACAAAACTCATGGTATTTCAACTGAAAGCAAACTAACCTGATTCATTCTCGAGCTACAGTCTATAGGATAGACATCTATTTGAAGGAGCCTGTGTTATTAGAAACCAGCATATCACACCAGGCAAAAGTTAGAAACAAAATGGGCCTTTCCCGTGGCCCATAACTTTTAGGAGCTATAACAGAGTTGGTAGGAGGGACGTACCCTAGCTTGTCTTCATTCTGCTCTGGAATCTTCTATCGGTGTCTACTACTGATTAAATTCGTTAACTAGACTCACTCACAAGGCATAATACAGGGTGTGGGGAGAGTGAAGGGTGGATTTGAGGGAAAAGAGACGGGTACCAGCAAAGGCATAATCAGAACAAATCTCACTGTGAGATTACTTGATTTCTGACGCAAAGGGATCCGACATGCTGCCTCTGGCAGCCTGGTAACTGGTATGCAGATTTTAACTATTACAGATACTTCCTCTACTCAGAGTCTTATGCTAATCTTTCATCTAATTCACTGTTTTCCCTGAGTTCAGGGACCACCGGTAAAGCTTAGACCCAGATCGCTTGTGAGCCTACTAACACTAGAAATAAAAAAATCATTTTTGATAGGGGTATAAAATTGGGAAGATGTTGCATCATGCATTTAACTTTGGAAATTAAAAAAAATGAAATAAATTATCACCAGGTGGTGGGTTATATCTATGTGAACCAATTCACGTAAAGCTATCTTAACTCTGAGTACCAAGACTATCATTGGGTTAATAGCACAGATTACAGTACAATAAAGTAATGACAATTTCTCATGGATCTTTTTGAATCCTTAATTGTCATTTAGTTAAATCTTTATAAAAGAATAGATAGAAAATATTTGGTTCCCTATGAGGAGATCCGTTTGATTATGTTTTAATAAAAAGTTATTATAGATAAACATAGACACTCACCTATTCAAAATCCAGACTTTGATATCTACAATGAAAGAAAATATACAGGCTAGTTGTACAATGTCATTATGTTTGTCTAGATGACAATTATTCACAGAAAAACTTTAGAATAAAAAGACACTGACCTTTTGTTCATTTTCCAAAGTGAATTTAATAATCAAATGGATTCTGTCTTGATTGTGTCATTAATGCAAGTTGGATAGCTTCCAGGTAGAGGGCTTTGGATAAGTCTTTAAGTCCAGGAACCACACTTTTCATTTTTCTGCGTGTGTCAGCAATGTCCAAAATGCAGTGTTATTGCTGAACAGGAAGGTGGTGTTCCACAGCCACGTCTCCATGTTGTTAGATGTCACTGAGTCAGTTCTGGCCGAACGTGACTGTATGCACAACCGAACGAAACGCCGCCTTGTCCCACACCATTCTCTCAATCGTTCCTATGCTGGAATCCATGGTGGCAGCCACTGTGTCAATCTGTCTGGTTGAGGGCCTTCCTCTTCTCATTGCCCCTCCCCTTTACTCAGCAGGATGATCTTCTCCGGGGACTGTTCTCTCCCGACAACACACCCAAAGTATGGGAGCTGAAGTCTCTCTATCCATGGCCCTGAAGAGCACTCGGCTGTTCTTCTTCCCATACAGATGTGTTTGTCCTTTGGGCAGCCCAAGGTCCCTTCACTATTCTTCACCAGCACCACCATTCAAATACAGTGTATCCTCTGGTTTTTCTTATTCGATGTCCTACTTTCCCATGTATCTAAGAAGATTTAAAATACCATACCTTGGTACTTTAGCTTGGGTCAGGTGCACCTTCGGCCTCAAAGTAACTGCCCCGCGTTTCAACATTCTAAGAGGTCTTATGCAGCAGATTTATGCAATGCAATGCCTCATTTTTTCTCTTGACTGTGGCTTCCATGAGCATTGATGGTAGATCCAATCAAGAAAAAAATAAATCGTCAACAATTTCAACCTTTTATCCATTTATCATGGTGTTACCTATTAGTCCCTTGTGAGGATTTTGGTCTTCTTGACAGTGAGTTGTAATACATACTGCAGCCTACAAACCTTGATCTTTCTTCATCAGCAAGTGCTTCAAGTCCTACTCACTTTCAGCCAGGAAAGCTGTGTCATCCACATATCAGTTTGTTAAAAAAACCTTCCTGCGATCCTCCAATACCACATTCTTTTTCATATAATTCAGCTTCTCTGATTATCTGATCCACGTACAGATTGAATAAGTATGGTGAGAGAATACAACCATGATTCATACCTTTTCTGATTTTGAACCATGCCGTATGTATGCCTTTGTTCTGTTTGCACAACTGCCTCTTGACCCGTGTGCAAGTTCTACATGAGCAAAGTTAGAGGTCTCGAATTCCCATTCTTCTTAAGCCTATCCATAGTTTCTTCTGATCCACACAGTCAAATGCCTTGGCACAGGCGATAAAACCCAAGCAAACATCTTTCCGGTATTCTCTGGTTTCAGCCAAGATCCATCTGATTAGTATCCATCAGCAAAGATATCCGTTCTCCCATGTCCTCTTTTAAATCTGGTGTGAACCTCTGGCAGCTACTTGTCAATGCACTGCTGCAATAGTTCTTGGATGATCTTCAGAAAAATTGTACTTGCGTGTGATAATAATGATATTGTTCTATAATTTGAGCATGCTTTTGGTCACCTTTCTTTGGAATAGATACAAACATGGATCTTTTCCAGTTAGTTGGCCATGTAGCTATCTTTCCTGGCACAGACAAATAAGTGATTGCAGGGCTTCGTCAGATTATTGAGACATTTCCCTTGGTAGGCCATCACCTCCTTATTTTTGGAGCCTTATTTTTGGCTAGTGCTTTCAGTGCAGCTTCAACTTCTTCCTTCAGCACCATTGAGTCTTGCTCATATGTTCCCTCCTGAAATATCAGCTAGTTCTTTTGGTAGAGTGATTCTGTGTATTCTTTCCAATTACAGGTGGCTTCTACATGCAGCTCATATAAATTAATTTTTTAAATTTATACAGTAAACTTTGAATCTTATATATTCACTTACAATTTTTACTGATAATTTATCTTTTGGATCATTCTCATACTACAGCCCCATTTTGACTTTCCTTGCACTAACCAAAGTAGGCTTTCTGACTCACCTCATTATTTGTTAAGTCAATTATTTTTTTCTTGCCTTGTTAGGTTTTTTTCCTTAGGAAATCAATTCAAAGTATTTTCCCCATAATTCCACAGGAATGAGAAATATACAATTCAAAGTTTTCTGAATACAAAATATTATCATCAACATTTGAAATACATATATAGAATATGTATTTTTTTACGTACAGTAAGATAAGACCATCTCACCATCACTGAGTTCATTCTGACTCAGAGTGACCCTCTAGGACAGAATAGAACTACTCTCGTGGGTTTCAAGACTGTAACTCTTTATGACAGGATAAAACCTCATCTTTCTACCATGGGCGACTGGTGGTCTCAACCTGCTAGCCTGTGGTTAGCAGCCCAACTTAAAATCCACTACACCACCAAGGTTTCCATATAAGAGCATGTATAAAATAAAATTTTTTCATAAGTAAAAAAATTGGTAAGAAAAAAACTCCCTCCAATCCTGAAACCACATTCTTCATAATATAATTCAGCTTCTCTGATTATATGCTCAGCATACAGACTGAATAAGTATCGTGAGAGAATATGATTATCAGTGGTTTTGTGTATTACTTTTCCAAAATCACTCAAATATGCAAGCAAGCATATATTAGTATATTACTCATATCATATTACCATATTTGATAATATTATTTATTATTTTATTTCCACATTTATTTATATGTGTGTAAGTTATGCTTTATAATGTAGACACAGTATTTTATTGAATAAAATGATGGTATAATTATTCTGGATTTCTTATCTGTAGATATTTAGATTATTTCAATACCAGATAGTGACTCATTAACATCATTGTATATAAAAATCTACTGCATATTTCTAAATTGTGAAGCAAGTGAAAGTGACTGATAAAGAATTTGTTTCTAACAGCCCCAGGAGAGCATCAGCTCAATAGTGGAAAGAAGGTAAACATAAACCACACACACAACACAAGCGGATAAGATAGGTAGATAGGAAAATATCCAACACAAAAGGTACAAGATGACATCACAGTGTCCACAGATGGATATAATAACACTGAACATCAATGGCCTGCTCTCAGGCATTAAAAGGCAGAGGCTAACAGACGGGCTCAGAAAACATAACCCATCGATCTGCTGCCTCCAGGAGACTCATCTCAAATTTGCAGACAAAAACAGGTTGAGAATTAAAGGCTGGAGAAAAATATACCAAGCAAATGGTAATGCAAAAAAATTCAGGGGTAGTGATCTATCTTAATATCTGATCAAATTGACCTTAAGATACAGGCCATAACAAGAGACAAGGAGGGCATAGTATAATGCTCAAGGGAACAATAGACCAAGAACCAGTGAGCATAATAAACATATATGCACCTAACGAGAGACCTGCAAAAGTCGTAAATCAAACACTCCAAAAGATGAAAAAAGAGATCACAGGCTCAACAATTATACTTGGTGACTTTAATACACCACTCTCTGAAAAAGACAGATCGTTGGGAAAGAAACTCAACAAGGAGGCTAGACTATCCCAGATGGATGTCAAGAACCTCAACAGACCCATAGCAATGGAAGAAATAGACAAGGTAATCAAGGGATTACCAACCAAAAAAATCCCCTGGGCCAGATGGCTTCACAGGATTTTCTACCAAGCATTCAGGGAAGAACTGACACCAATCCTATACAAACTCTTCCAGAATATCGAAAAAGACAGAAAACTCCCAAACTCTTTCTATGAAACTTGTATAACTCTGATATCTAAAGCGGGCAAAGATGCCACAAGAATCGAGAACTATAGACCAATATCCCTAATGAACATTGATGCAAAATAACAAAATACTGGCCAATAAAATACAAAAGCATATTAAAAAAATAATTCACCATGATCAAGGGGGATTTATACCAGAGATGCAGGGATGGTTTAACATACAAAAGACCATTAGTATTATTCGCCACATTGGCAGGAAAAATGATAAGAACCACATGATAATATTGATCGATGCGGAAAAAGCACTCAACAATATCCAACATGCATTCCTGTTTAAGACACTCAAGAAGATAAGAATAGAAGGAAAATTCCTCAATATTATACAAGCCATATATGAAAAACCAATAGCTAATGTGGTAGTTAATGGAGAAAAGACTAAAACAATCCCACTGAAAAAGGGGACCAGACAAGGATGCCCCTTATCCCCACTCCTATTTAACATCGTATTGGAGGTCCTAGCTAACAACATAAGACAAAGGAAAGATATTAAAGGTATTCTGCTGGGGAAGGAAGAGGCGAAATTATCATTAATCTCAGATGATATGATTCTATATATCAAAGATCCCTTAAACTCCACAAACAGAGTGTTGGAAGCAATAGAGTGGCAGGATACAAAAAGAACAAACAGAAGTCTATTGGACTGCTTTACACATCAGACAAGGTCATAGAAGAGATGATTAAAAAGGTAGTACCCTTTACAATAGCCAAGCACAAATTGAAATACCTAGGCATATACCTGCCTAAAAAAATGAAAGATTTGTCTCAGGAAAATTATAAAACACTAGTACAAGAAATCAAGAGTGACCTCAACACATGGAAGAATATCGCATGCTCGTGGATTGGCAGACACAGAGTAAAGATGTCAGTTCTGCCCAAGGCACTATATAAGTTCAATGATATCCCGATATGAATACCACCATCCTTCTTCAAAGAATTGAAAAAACAGATTACCAACTTCATATGGAGGGGGAAGAAGCCCAGAATCAGCAGAGAACTCCTCAAGAAGAAGGACAAAGTGGGAGGGCTTGCTCTACCTGACTTTAGCATGTACTTTATGGCCACAGTAGTCAAAACAGTGTGGTACTGGCATAATGATAGATATTCAGACCAATGAAAAAGAGCTGAAGACCTAGAAATAAAAACATCAGCATATAGGCAACTGATCTTTGATAAGGGCCTCCCAAAATATTAAATGGGAAGCAGATGCCATCTTCAATAAATGGTGCTGGAAAAAGGGATATCTACCTGCAGAAATATGAAGCAAGACCCTTACCTCACTCCATGAACCAGAATAAACTCAAGGTGGATCACAGACCTTGAGATAAAACCCCTAACAATTAGGGCCATTAATGAGGGAATCGGGACAAGCCTGAGAACCTTGGCACAGGGAATACACAGGCTATCAGAAATAGGGAAGGATACAAATACAGAGTAGTCACAAATAGACAAGTGGGATATACTGAAGATAAGACAGACACCTGTGTACATCGAAAGAATTCACCAAGAGAGTAAGAGAGTCCACCGACTGGGAAAACATCTTTAGCAATGATACATCAGACAAAGGCCTTATTACTAAAATCTACAATACTTTGCAAGCTTACAATAAGAGAAAAACTAATTGCCCACTGAGGAGGTGGGCAAAGGAACTGAACAGAAGTTTCACAGAGTCTGAAATCCGAATGGCCAATAAACATATGAGAAAATGTTCCTGATCATTAGCCATAAGAGAAATGCAAATCAAAACAACTATGAGATACCACCTAACACCCTCAAAAATAGCCCAATTCAAAAATTCAGAAATCAACAAGTGTTGGAGCGGCTGTGGTGAGATAGGAACTCTCATCCACTGCTAGTGGACCTGTAAGTATGTACAGCCACTATGGAAATAGATTTGGCGATCTATTGGAAATTGGCAAACAGATGGAAATTGAGTTACCATATGACCCAGCAATCCCCCTCCTGGGCATATACCCAGAAGAGGCAAGAAACAAAGCACGGCCAGACATCTGTGCTCCAGTGTTCATTGCGGCACAATTCACAATCACAAGTAGTTGTAAACAACCAAGATTTCCATCAATAGACGAATGGATTAAAAACTGTGGTACATACATACAATGGAGTACTATGCATCGCTAAAAAGCAGTGATGAACGCATGAAGCATACTGCTGTATGGGAAGAACTAGAGGAAATTATGCTAAATGAAGTAAGCCAAGCACAAAAGGACAAATATAACATGAGTCCACTGAGGGACTGGCCCAGATTGACCCCGTGACACCGAGGCAAACCACTAAAAGCGTGTGGAAGAGCAACTGTGGGAGCAGAGCAGGGAGCCCCTGAGGGAGTACAAAGGACAGACTCTGGGGCCAGAGCATGGTACCCCATCAGACCTGACTGAAGGACACTCCTAGAGATCAAAAATCAGACCTTGATCTATTTACAGATTTTTCTTTCTTTTTAAAACTTTTTTCTTTTAATTAATTTATTCTTCTATGGGTAATTGGTTTTCTTTTTTGTTGTCATTGCTGTGTTCTCACTCATCGCCTATCTTGCTATGGCTTGATTTTTGGGTGCATATTATTATCTCTACAGATCTATCTAGATAAGATAGACTGGATGAATTGTCTGGAGGAGAAAACAATGGGACCAATGGTTCCGGGAGACACGGGAGAGGGGGAGACAGGGGTACGGAGGTGGTGCTGACCAACCCAGGGACAGGGGAGCCACAGTGATACAAATCAGTGGCAAGGAGTGGGTGAGAGGCCTGGTAGGGATTCAGCAAGGTCAATGTAACCGAGAAAAATTACTGAAACCCAAATGAAGGCTGAGCATGATAGTGGGACAAGAGGAAAGTAAAAGTAAATAGAGGAAAGAACTTGATGAGTAAGTCTAAATACTGGAATGTACATATGTAAATATGTAAATATGTTTATATGAGTGTGGGGAAACAGATCTACGTGCATATATTTATAAATTTAGTATTAAGGCAGCAGATGGA
>NW_022103899.1:13206826-13234049 GCF_000313985.2 Echinops telfairi
CAAATGTTTTGAGAATGATGATGGCAACAAATGTACATATGTGCTTGACACAATGGATGTATGTATGGATTGTGATAAGAATTGCACGAGCCCCTAATAAAATGATTTTTTTTAAAAAGAGAAGAAAGTAAATGTTTAGAAAATATGTACAAATATGATTGATACAACTGATATATGGATTGTTATAAGAGCTGTAAGAATCCTCAATAAAATGATCTTCCAAAAAAAAAAAAGAATTTGTTTCTAGACAATTTAGTTGGATAATTTCAGAGTGAAGGCAATTTATGTAACATCAAAGTGCAAGTGTGAATTATCCTTACTTTGGATGTCAATAACCTGTGGATTGTGTCCATAATGAAATTTTGGTCCATGAGATGGGGAAGGAAAAGTCTTGGGAACAGTAGCACGGAGTTAAACAATGTTCAAAGAGACAGCACCGAAGGCCAGGCTTATTTGGTTTGGCATTTTCAAACTGCATAGATGCTACTAATTGCAAGCCAAAGTCTCAGCCTTTTGTTACACTTGTGATCACAACATTATGTTCAGTCATATGTTCACTTAAAAATGTTTGGGTCTGATACAAAAAGGTAACACTTTATGCAGAGATGTCCCTAGGATGGGTGAGTAGGAATTCATAGAGCAGCCCAGTTTGCTCTGATTCTCAAATATATTCCTTCAAAAATATTGCATTATTTAAATGGAAAAATAGTGAATGGATTCACGCACCGCAGGGTAGCACAGGCTTTTCTAACCTAGGATTTCCTCATTCTTAACATACCCTCTACCACTTAGGATCAGATTTCACATTACATTAGGGTGTTCGTTTTCTTTTTTAGCAAAACAGTCACCTAATAGCAAAGTAGTATTGCTAATCTACTGCTCTATAGCGTACAGTTTCTTTGAAGAGGAGCCCTGTTGGCATTGTGGTTACACACTGTGCTGTGGTCCACAAGGTCAACAGTTCAAACTTTCTCTAGAGGAGAAAAACGGTCTTTCTACAGCCGTAAAGAGTTAACAGTCCCAGAAAATAAGTGTCGCTGTGAGTTGGCATCAACTTGATTGCAGAGTTTGAGTTTCTGAATAGAGTTTGAATTAATTTGTAAATTTCTCTGATTTATAATTATATAAAAATGGTCAAAATAATGAGTTTATACCTACTATATTGTTATAAAGGTAATATATTTACCATATATACTTAAGTATAAGCCGACCCAAATATCAGCCAAGGCACCTAACTTTACCCCAAAAACCACATTAAAAATATGCTGAAAAAGTTAGCTTATACATACGTATATACAGTATTTAATGTTTTTAATCATTTGACTTACTATTTGGAAGCCTGTAATTTTTGTTTCACTTTGAAATATCTGTAGAGCATTTATACCTGGATAAAAACTGAGCTGGGTTAAGGTCAGAGATGGTTCAGGAAGAAAGGGATTAGCAAAGTAAGCAGTGGTGCCAGAATTCTTGGCAAGGATGCAGTGCTACATTTTTCTTTTTTACCAGGGCTGCTGTCAGGAAGTAGAAGGCTTGATTGGTCCTCTCCATCAGTTGTTTTCTATTTTTGGAAAGCTAACTTGCCAGAGTATTAGTACATGTGTCAGACATGAGGGATCTGGTCCAATATGCAGGTATATCTACAATAAGAAAGCTATCCCTATCCTTCATCATCTGTGAACACATTGTAAGAGGTAAGATACTCCCCGGGGCTATGAAAGTGGGTTGTGGAGGAAGTGAGGCTTTTCAGAATTATGAAGGGTTAAACTCAGAAACGCAGCTATGAATGTATTTCTTTTAGTTGACAGTAGAATATTTCCTCTCCAGAAAAATTTTAGGCTTGTGGAATTGATTTCTATGTGAGTCAGAGACCACATAGGAGAAAACTTTTTTTCCCTGAAAAATCTGTAAATTTGTTCTTTCTGTGATGATGTTGGACTATTTTCTTATCATTTTTTTTTCATATACACACTGAATACGGTCCTGGGTCATACATCGGATACAATCGAGAGAGAGAGATTCAAGTAGTCAACTGATCCTCAGGAGGATGCCCCACCTTTTGCCTGGGACATGGCGTTTAACAGAATGACCTTTTCTTAGTCAGAGACCAAGTGCTAGGTTGCACTGGCAGGTTTGAGAAGTCTGCCTGAAGAGTTCCCTCGGAAATAAAAAGGTGATTTAGTCCCAAAGCTGTCAGAAGCTGGCACACAGAAGCAAAAGGAGCTCTGAAAACCAGGAAGATATCCAATTTTTCCCAGGAATGATTCAGGTCCACCCAAAAGACCCGGAACCTATAAGTGTAGACACAAGAGTATTTGTTTTCTTTGCAAGTTAGGCAATTTTCTGAAAGATGCATTCAAATAAATATATTCACTGCATGCATGCAACTATTCAAACTTTATTAATAGTAGAGCTATCAAATGTATCACATGTATCATAGAAATACCAAAGAAATACCCAAATGAGGAATCTTAATATATGCATGAACTGCTACCCAGTCCTAAAAGGAACAGTGATGAATGTATGCAGAAGGCGTTCAGAATGGCTTGGTAAGTACGATCAGCATTCCTCCAACCATCATTTGTTGTTTCTTTTGTAACTGTGGATCACAAAATTAATAAATAAACATAGTAAGTCATCATTCATAGCTAGCGCTTAACACTGGGCTGGCTAATTGAGGACGAGGAGGTAATCTATACAGTATAGAATCCAAGGCCTTTTCCTTCAATGAATTTGTCATCTAGTCAGTGAGACAGAGCTGAGATAACCTTACATAAGGCTGCGATTTATTGCAATAAGGGACCAATGCGAGACAGAAGGCTTCACAATGATGGCGAAAAGCCAGCTCAGATAAGACAGAGGAGGAGCATGAATGCATTGTAGGTGGAGACACCGCGACCAAGGTCATGGGAAATGAGGGTGGATGAAGACCACTGAATGACAATGAAGAGGGTGGTCTGCATGGGCAGAAATACATGTTTAAGGGAAGGTGTGTAATACGTTGGAGCAGACACAAGAGTAAAAGAAGATGTAGAGAAATGTAAGCTAAGCGATAGGGACTAAAATCATAAGCATGCATCCATTAAGTTTAGACGCCGGGCAGTGTAAGATACGTTATAATAATAATTTATAAATTATTAAGGGTTCATGAGGGAGGGGGGAGTGGGGAGGGAGGGGGAGGGAAAAGAGGAAAATGAGCTAATTCCAGGAACCCAAGAGGAAAGCAAATTTTGAGAATGATGAGGACAACAAATGTATAAGTGTGCTTTACACAATTGATTTATGTATGGATTGTGATGAATTGTATGAGCCCCAATAAAATGATTAAAAAAAAACACTTCAAAATGGAGGCGAAAACGATAAAATTGTTTCATTAAAGATTGCCTATTACTAGCCTAAAGGATAGCAAAAAGTTCACAGCTTAGTCACGTTTTATGTGACTGTGCACATGCCCGTGTGTGCTTGAGTTATATCTTATATCTAAGCATATATGTGCATATGATAGACGTACGAGATAGATAGATGTACTCAGATATAGTTCCACATGTCTGCTTCATGCTCCTTCTCTGTCTTCCTCTCCTCCTCTTTCTATTCAGCTCACTTTGCTTGACCAGTGTGAGTTCCTAATAATTTGGGGGCATATTATGTAATTTTTAAAGTCACTCAGTACACTAATGCCACCCTTAGTACCAAATGTTTCATAGGAGCTACTCTAACAGTAGTGTTTTAAAATAGCAATGTTACAAAACAAAATCAGAAGAAAAATTGTGTTCCTAGAAAAAATGGAAAAAATAAAATTGGTTAGAGGAATGTAAATTGTGAGGCAAATAGAAACTGAAAAAGAAGATCATTTCTAGATAAATACATGAGAAAACTGTCCAAATTTTAAACATAGTCCTATGGGGGGAAAGTCCCTTGAACATCTAACATTGCTTTAAATTTTAAATCCATCTTGTCAGTTGGCACGGCTTCCTTAGTTAACAATCTATTTTTCCATGCCCCCTGTGCTGCTTCTCAATTCAGAGTAGACCGGAACATGTACACAGTATAGAAAGGGATGGGAGCTCATGACACACAGAATCCAGGAACAGGAGTGGGAGTAGTGATACCAGAAGGGCAGGGGGAAGAGGGGGAGAGAAAGGGAGAAAGGGGGACCTGGTTGCAATGATCGACACATAACCATACACCCCTCTCCAGGGGGGAGAACAACAGAAAATATGGGGGAAGGGAGACAGCGGTCGGTGTGAGACATGAAAAAAATAACAATATAATCATTTCTTTATTGCAATTTTCAATGGAATAACATAAACATCTAGACAGAACAAATATCAGAAAATATTTAAAACTTATTAATAGCATTTTTCTCAATTATGTTCCTGTTATTTTCCTTTCTAACAATCCAATGCCTGCCCCAAATAACGACTTTTGTATATAAGAGACTTTAAAGGCAAAACCTTTCTACAGCCTGTTCTACACGTTTTATTGATGGCTGAATGAAGACTCCTACTTCAGCTGGGAAAGAGAAGCTCAGCCAGACATATTGAACGTATTGGAAATTAACCCCATGTAATTCTTTTTTTCCCTGCGTAATTCTTTATTTTCATATATATATTGTATCACATATATCCTTAAATCTGTTAATAGGTCTATCTTTCAAAGTATTCACATATTTTATAGCAATAAAATTCTGAATGTTTTTTAGCATGAAATTCCTCTGGATAAAACAATGTCCTTGAAAGGCATTTCAAATAGCACTGGAAACTGGAGGACAATGTAATGAAACTATTTAATTTTAGAGTTGAAAAGCCAGAACCACAGACGCATTATTATTAATGCAAATAAAACATTGCTTAAATGTGGATTTAATTTCACCCAGCATTGAATTAATCATTCTAATCAGACGCTTAAGGATTCCAGAGGGTTCTGAAGGAAGTACATTGCCCCACTCCCACTGCCATTTTGAATCCCCGTTGTAACATTTCAGGTGGTCTTAGCGCTCTGCTGGATGTCTGTAGTTTAGGGAACTCGCCAGTCCATCAACCAGGAAACATTTTACAAAGAGAAATATGTTTTCCAGATTACAGTCATAATCTTGGCATTTAGACCTGCTGCGAGGAGCTGGAGAGCCTGGGACATGCTCGCTGGAACCGGGGGAGGAGGAGGCAGAGAGGGGGAGCGATGACACAACTTTGCTCTCCACTCACACGATACTATGTCAACTATCCAGTGCAGATCCAACGTTCCTTCATAGAGCTCAGGTTTCCTGGCACTCCCCTTTCCTTCTGTAAACATATTTCCCTAAGCTGTGGCCCTCCAGGTTAATTCAAGCGCCGCTGACATGATCAGGATGTGTGGGACTAAGCTGGGCACTCACACGCTCATTCTAGATAAACCACAGTCAACCTCTGCGGTGCTTCAGGCCCATCTGGGCAGGGGCTTTGTTACCATCAGCTTGCCCATGGCTTGCTTTTTTGTAAAGAGAGATGTTCATGGATCTTATGATTACAAATCTGGTCTGATTCTCCTACATGACTGGGATAGAGAATTCATGGGGCAAACACTATTTTTATCCCATATTTTCAATGTTAATCACCCTGGCACGATTTAAACACATGCCAAGTTTATATAGTCCTTCCATGGACTTCATCGAAAGAACATCTCTAAATTCCGCATTTAATCCAGATACGGCCTTTATCCTGTTCGGTGTTAACTTTTTAGACGCTTCTAGTGCTCTGAGTATTTCTCGATTCTGGTTATGTGTTCTCAAGTCTGCATGTTTTTGTGGGCATGCTATTTAAATCTGATATTAGACACATACACTCAGAGATCCCAGAAAGGAGACTTGCTGAATTCCAGTAGAAAACGACTTCAAACGTGACACACACTTTGGGCATAGTTATTCATCCACTTCCTAATCTGCCTTGTCCAAGGCATGCTCTACTGTAAAGTGCCCTGGACACAGTGCAGCCATTATAACGATTTACCAATATACACGGAAGTTGGCAATTCCTAGCACAGTTTTATAAAATAAATCGGCATAAAAATAAATATCATCTGAAGGAGTTCCATGTGATATATAATCAAAGACTATTTCAAAATAGATTAGGAAAATTATCATTTTTTTAAGGTTAAATGTCTGGAATTTCTTGAATCTAATTATAGCAACACATCTAGTATTAAGAAACACAAATTCAAATTTAAACCAATATATACCGCTAACATAGACTCCCATCTTTTGATATGATGGTAATATTCTATAGGTCACTATAAAAGTATGATTCTTACCTGAGAACTTGAAAACTTTGGTAGGTTGGGGAGTCAAAGTGTAATTAGTCACAGGATCCAGTGGGGTTTTTACATCCGGTGAGGGGTTTACATCATTCACTGAAAAAAATCATTGCAGTCAATTAAAGTAGGAGAACCTTATCACCATCTTTTATTGGTACACAAGAAGCAAAGCATAATAGTTATGTAAAGAAAAATAAGACTCTTAATCATTCCAAAATTCAAGTCAATTCTGACTCATAAGTTAAATTTATAGTCCCTACTATTAGAATAGAGGCTGTATCATGTTCATATGCATGCATACAATGCACACACAGAAGAGGGTAACTAAAAAAATATTTCTGCAAAAACCATAGAAACGTGTACTAGACCAAAATTTCAAAATGGGAAACTATTGTTTCTTAAGAGATGCCCCATCGAGGTCTAACCTTTTGAAGGTGGGGTTTCCGAAGATTTCTGTGATCTGCCATTTACACCATTCTAAAATGGCAGCGTCCTTGTGAGTCTGAAAGTCTGTTTTCTTTCAATATTCTTTGAGCTTGAGGAACAAAGTGTCCGAAGGGACAAAGTCAGGGATGTAGGGTGAATGGGGTAAAGTTATCCAATAATAATCATAGGACAGCTCCCTGGTACCCTCAAAAAATGAATAGGTGCACTGTCGTAATAAAAAAATATATTTCTCAGCACAACTTTCCTTGCCTTTTCCTCACCAATGTAATTTTCTA
Source organism: Echinops telfairi (assembly GCF_000313985.2). Classification (NCBI taxonomy): domain Eukaryota; kingdom Metazoa; phylum Chordata; class Mammalia; order Afrosoricida; family Tenrecidae; genus Echinops; species Echinops telfairi. Next base: position 13,213,834 of record NW_022103899.1, read on the forward strand.
TTTTCTTAAAACTTCTTCCTAATAAGATCCCAAGATTCTCTTGTATCCTCTACTGGATTGCCAGTAGTTTTTTGAATCTTAAAAAGCAATTACCATAAACTTTGGAATTAATCTCTCGACCTGGCATTTTTCTCACTTAGTCAATCCCTTCAACCCCCCTTTTCGGAAGGCACCCAGGAGACTAAGCTCAGTGTATTACTGAGATAACTCATCGACCACCATCCGCTGGTTGCAAGCATAGCTTTAAACACATTTTTTTAAAAAATCAACTTGTATACAGAGAAAGATGAGGCTTTCTAGGGCTGTACAAAGTTTCAGTCTTACACACCCACAGGGGCAGTTCTATTCTGTATTGTACGATTCCTGGGAGTCCAAATTGTCTCTATGCCAGGGAACTGGAATTCTAAGAGCTCTGCTTTTTGACGTATCCTCATGTGTACGTGAAAGCTTCAAAAAAAATCATAGTACATGGAAGTAAAAGATAAAGAAATATTTATAGGAGTTATTTGAAGTTCCCTACTATGTACTCTATCCATCCATCCACCCACCTGTCCTCTATCCATCCTCACATACATACATATGAAGATGCCCTGGTAGTACAGTGGTCAGGAACTCACTGCTAATGCTAAGGAAGGCCATTTGAACCCAGCTGCTGCTCCCTGGGAGAAAGCTGTAACAGTCTGCTCCCATGACGATGACGGATCTCTTCTTGGGCAGCCTTAGAATCCTGGTGCAGCTGTCTGTGTGCCCTGAGGTCACTCTGGGTCAGAATTGACTTGACTGCAGCAGTATACATACATACATATATACATGCATACATACACACACACATACATACACACACTACTGATAGATATCTGCATCATTTTGAATCTTGGAGAGAGAGAAGGTCATCTTTTAAAGTAATTTGGTAATTCTTAATCAAAACCACAATAGCTAAAGTTTATATTACCCTATTTAGTAAGTTTTTTGAGCAGGTAAAACTGATTGCTTTGATTCAAGAGGCAGAGCTCCACTAACTATTAGCTGTGAAATTGTTAATTACATAAGGGATTTCATTGGCCCCACTCTTGTGCCTCAATTATACAGCAATATTCTTCTAAGAAAATAAAAATAATCTAAACTTAAAGACTGAAAAAATTCCGTTATAATTCAATCTCTTTACTTACTACATGTTTTGTTTATCTTAATACAGAAGTTAACTAATTTTTTTATCTAATAAATACAGATGTATCTTCGTTTTCATGGTGGAACAAAATCTCAGTAAACCTGGCCCATCCTCTAAATTACCTGTTTATGAAAAATGTGTAAAGTGGAAGCAAAGTAAGTTGGGAGAGATGCTTACCTGTGTCCTCACAGGAGCTTTTACATTCTTCCAGCGATTCAAAGTTGTTCATGTTGCCCAGGCACCCACCATACTTGAAACGTTCACACTTTTTTGACTCTTTGTTATAGAAATACCTAGTAATATAACCTCGGCAAATTCCAACATCTTCTTCCAAAAAGCAGAATTCTGGCTTTTCTAGAAATTATACAAATGTCAGAAAGCAATATTCTTATTTGTAAATGTTAGTTATTTTAATTATACTAATAAATAACTGGTCAAGTCCAAGATTTAATGAGTAAAGATGAAAATTTTGGAGTAAAATGTAAAAATTATCATTTCATTCAGATCTGTAAATACTGAATTTAACTGCCACAACTCCTGTGGTATTCAGGATAAGGAAAATACTAGAGCTACACCTATTTTTGTGGTTGGGATCTTAAGTTCTCACAGTAAATAGGTACCTCATTTTTTGTGAATTGAGAAAACCAAAGATAATGCTCGACGTCACCATATACCATGCTTGGCTTGGAAATTCAAATTATCGTGGCAAATGTTTTACTTAGCTCATGTGTGTCAACATTTATGCAAGACCAGTTAATATTTCATGCTTGACTGAATTGTGGAGTCCTACGAGGGAACAATTCAGTGTGTTGCTTCATTCAGGGTGGTTTTAAAGAAGAATACAAATTGACAATCAACTTTCATCAGGATGGGCGTGTCCCCGGCTCTCTTTGGCCCTTCCTGAATTCTTGTCCAGGAATAGTACTTGTGTGTTAGGTAGGACATCTTCCAGTGCACGGACTCTCCTTCGCGATCTTATTTCAGATATTGAATCGACTCCAAAAATGAAGAGGCAGAAAGGAAGTACATGTCCAGAGATTGGCGAGACTTTTGAAAAGGTCTATGACTCTTTGATAGGACTCTGACCAGACTAGACCCAGCTGTCACAAAGGCTATGGCCCTGTGTGCTATATTACAAGCTCCATTTGCATACAAATTCTGTGAAGAGGAGATGTCAGCTGATTTTCAAAACTATTATGAGCTCAAGGTGTATGGGACTAACATATTTTTAGCACTCTGAGTTTTCCATCATTTTTTTTCCCCTTCAATTATACAATAATGTAAAAAGTGAGTGGTGGTTCTTGCCTTTCTCAAGTGAATTTGCTCTTCTATCTCAGGGAAGCAATAGTCCTGAGTGGTTTTACTGTAAAAGTAATAAATCATTTAATAATGCCAATGATTTGGGCAACAGCTGTAAATCTGCTGAAGAATCAATATCTAAAAAGTACATTTTTATTAAATATTCCTTCCTGCTTGAGCATAGTTTAAAAAAGTACCTATGTGAAAAAAAATTTTTTTTGTTTATTGGTGCTTGTTTTTCAAAGCAAGTGTTGTCCCATAGTAATCAATGTTAAATGTGATATATGTGGAAAATGGAACAAATCATCTTGAATACCATTTCTAGAGGAAAGATTAATTTATTATGATTTAGATTTGCCTTAGTGGAAAACATGAGAATTTTATGTTTAAGAATAGGTCAGCCAAAAATATTGGGGATAAATAATATAAATCCGTAACATGAATTATGTTGGTGAGCATAATTTTAAATTACATAATAAGAATAATCTTGTGAAAGAGTATGTGTGTGAGAGCATGAGTATTTTTGTGTGTGTATTTGCATTGCATGGCATAAATTTATTTCACAACAAAGTTACAAATGCTATTGTGTAAAATAATTGTTCTTAAGTCAACCATTTAATATACTTATGCAGTCACACGTTATGAGATCTATGATCCATATTTCTCAGATTATTTAATTCGCACACCAAATCCATGCTCTAAATTGATGCTTGGTAAGACTGTAAGAGCAGCCCGGGCACCGTGCCCTATCTGCCGGCTGGCCTGGCCACAGGCCCGTGTGCGGCTGCGCCGGCAGGCTGCGCTTTCTCTCAGCCTTGCTGTCACTTGGATTCCCCCTCCTTCTCCCCCGACTTTTACCAGGTTCCAACGCTACAGAGCAGGTCACAAAATCAACTTCAGCTAATTAGTTCTAGCAGTTAATTTTTTTGTCCTTCATGTGAATGCTATTGACAGCTTTATTTTCTTTCATACGCAATATTAATTCAGAGATTGCAGATTTTGAATAGCTACAGATATATTTTATATGTATTTATATGTATATGAAATGTTCCATTTCACCTGAGTAGGTAGTTTTTAGTTCTATTCTTTTGAAAAAGGCAATGCTAGTTCAATGTTGCTATTTCTTCTCATGAAATAATTTTTATTTAGTGGGGCGGAGAAACTATTCATAAATATGCTAGTATCTTTTATATCACAGTTCATGAAGATTCCATTTAATTAACCTATGGAATACTTTTTATGAGGAACATTAAGACATGCTATTTAAAAATACTGCAAATGCAAATAATATTCATTTCTGTTGTTTATGCAAATGCTGCTGTTGAACTTATTTTATATATTTTGCCCTAATTTCTGGTTAGTAAAATAAGTTTGAAGTTTATCAGTAAGTCACATATATTTTCAAACTTTTCCCGATATAATAAAAACAAAAATGCATTTTGAATTGCTTATGCCTCTAGTATCCTGGATTAAATGATCTTACCTGTGTTCCAAATTTTCTCATTCAAACATAAATATCATAAGTAGTAATTGGATCGAAGTAGGTTTTAAAACGTTAAAGGGGTATTACTTCCTTAATTTGATGTAACATTTTCTTGGACTTATAAAATACATTTGAGTAAAATTATTATTTTTATTCATAAACCTATTAAAACTATTCAAACACAAAATTAAATAGCACACATTCAAATACTCACTGAATAATAGTCTTAAAAGTGATTATTGTTCAATAACTAGTTCCTTTGGTTACATAAGTGCTGACAAGGCAAAGATATACATCCATTCAGGGAAAAATTAAGGTGAGTTTTGCTAAAGCCACAGATTGATGAAATTGGCAGTGGATTAAGGATTTGGAAACTTAAGCAAGATAAGCAACATCTAAATAATTACCACGTGACATTAAAACACATAGTTAAAAATAGTACAAATGAATTGATACTAAATATGATGAGAGTTAATGTGGTTATTTTGGCCTTCACGTCTCCTAAAATATCAACATTTTATTTCTATTTTTCTATTACGTATATCTCCTGGAGAGGAATGGGAGAAGTCATGTGATTTAATCCATTGTTCACAACTTAGTGAAAAATCACAAAGATTTATGATCAAGCTTAAGAATAAAATTTCAGAAAGTCTTATGCAAGTACTAGGAATTGATATACAAGTATTTACCTTTTAGCAAAGTGGTCGTAATTTTTTGATGACCTGCAAAAAAATATGTGTTTTCATCATGATTTATAGCATAGTATATCATCAAAATTAACCTTATAGAAATTGCCTTAAATAAAATGAGATTTTCTTTTCTCTAGAGATTCAATTTTTCTAGTTTTTGCAACTTTGAAATCATCTACATTTTAGCATATAATGTCTCAAAAACTTTGTTAACATTTCAAACACATTTTAAAACACATATTTGACAGTTCTTTAACTGTCCAAAAATCTACAATTTAAATGATTAAAATGAAGTGAAATTAAAAGTAAGAAACAAAGACCATTCTGCATGTAAAACCAAATCCTTTACAAATAAACGCCACATAAGAATAGAATACAAAGTCGTCACCCTTATTTGGCTGTGCCTACTGATGGCAATGATATGATAAGCCCAAACCCGAGCTCTGCCGTCAAGTTGATTCCCACTCAGAGCAACCTTACAAGACAGTGCAGACCTGCCCTGGGCGTTTCCGAGCATCCAACTCTTCACCGGAGAAGAAAGCCTTGTCTTTCTCCCATGAGAGAATGTGGTTCTGGACTGCTCTTATTGAAGTAGATAGCAGCCCAATATACAACCTATACACCACCAGCCATGCGATGGGAACATAAAAATGCTTGATTATATAATATTGAAGAATATATCGATTGTCTTTGTTTTTCATCAGCCCAAGCTAAATGAATCATCTGGTGTAAATACAAATTGATAGAAATAATATGCTTTAGAACAGTAACTGTTATATGACTGAAAATTTTAAATATATATTATTTTATTATAAATGGTTGCTTATCTTTTCGGTTGTGCTTGTATATCTATTTATGATTTTCTTATTTAATTGTTATGAGATTCAGTTTCAAGCATTTAACTATCTTGATACTCCATAGACAAACCAACCTTGTTCATAATGTGTTATATGTTGATAGGATTCTGAATTTTATTTGCTATTGTTAGATTTGTGTATGTGCCAGGGTACAGGTGTATTCATAGAGAAAATTAGGCCTGCACTTTTCTCTTCTCGAATGGCTCTTGTCTGCTATTTTGTCTTTCCTTCCTTATTTCTACTGTGTCTACTCTCTAGCATTGTTTAAGATTTATTTTTACCCCTGGTTTCTATAATTTGATTATATTCTTTCATGTTTTGTGTGTTTATTCTTAGAGTTTCAAAGGTTGGATCTACAAGTCATAGATTTCATTCAGTGTGAATAATTTTTTGGAAATTATTTCTTCATATATTTTATTTCACTCCACTTCTTACCATCAGGCCTTCAAGGATAGATTTTGATAACTGTATTGGTATTGTATGATGGGTTATGGTGGCTATTTTTATTTGCTTAGTCTCTTTTTAATACCATGTTTCATTGGACTGTTTCAATTCCTTTGTCTCTAGCATCACTAACCACTTCTTTTACAGTGTCTAATCTACTATCAATGACCTCTGCTGAATATTTCCGTTTAGATCATGCATTTCTCAAGGCTAGAAGCTCCTCTTGGTTCTCCTTGATAACTTTCACCTCTCTCCTTAGTATATTCATGTTTTCCTTTAAGTCCTTATGGACACACAGGCTGATGCTTTGAAGTCCTTTAGTGCTAGTTCCAGTACACCTACAATTTGTTTCTGATTCAGTTGAATTTTTCTACAAGTAATGGATCAAAATTTGCTGCAGTTTTTATTATGCAATGTTTTGTGGAGGAAAAGAGCAATAATTATGAATACTTTTCTTATCATGCTTTATCTTCTTTTAAGAAACATTGAAGCTTCCTTTGGCATAAAATTTATCATTTCACCATTTTAAATGTACAACACGGTGGCATTTACACTGTTGTTTAACCATGACCATTATAAATTTTCAAAACTTTTTCATAATTCCAAATAGAAACTTTGTACTCATCAAATAATAAATCTCCATTTCTCACTCTTCCCAGACCCTAGTAATGTTCTGCCTTTATGGATTTTCCTATTCTGCATACCTCATATATTTAGAATTATTTAATATTTGATGTTTCATATATAACTTATTTAGATAATGCGTATCTAACTCAGCATGGTATTTTCAAGTTTTTTATAGTATATGTCAGACATATTTTATTGTTATGGCTGAATCATATTTCACTGTAGGCGTATAATGTGGAATAGAAAGTTTGTTGTTGAGTATAACTTGAGGAAGTTTAAGGTATCTTTTACTACAGGACCTCATTTGGTCTTAGTACTTGAGCTCAGATATTTCAATTGTGTGGGAACTCTGGGAATTATTAGGTCTACAAATTCCTGATATTCACTTTCCAAAAAGTATGTAACTTCACCCAATGTATGAAGAATTGTATTATTCAGTAATCAACTCAGAGTGACTCTCTTGAATATATGAATGTTTCTGAGTTTTTTCTCTGTATAATTCCACCCTCTCCTGTGCATTGTCCCACACTGTCCCACTGTCCCAGTCACCTCCACCCATCAATCTCCAATTTCCATTGGTAAATATCCACTTTTATAGTTCTTTATGTTGGGAGTGAAAATCTAGTTCCAAATACTCCATAATGGCTGAAGATGGAATTCTCTCCTTAGGTAATTTTTAAAAAGTCTAATGGCATTTTTATAGATGCCAGCAAAAAAACAGTATTCTGTATAGATATCAGCCATTCAGATAACAGTATAAGTGACATTTGAAGGATATATGAGGAGATGTGGGCTAGAGACGTGATGTAACAATTGCATTTCAGCTAGTAATGTTGTTTTAGAACAGTGGTTCCCAACATATGGGTTGCGGCCCCTTTGAGGGTCCAAGAACCCTTTCACAGGGATCACCTAAGAACATCGGAAAACACATATATATTTCACAATATACAATTACATATTGTTTTGTGATTAACCACTATGCTTTAATTATGTTTGATTTGTAACAATGAAAATACATCCTGCATATCAGATATTTTCATTATGATCATAACACTAGCAAAATGACAGTTATGAAGTAGCAACAAAAATAATGTTATGGTTGGGGGTCACCACCAGATGAGGAACTGTATGAAAGGGTAGCAGCTCTAGGAAGGTTGAAAACCACTGTTTTAGAAGACGTTAGAAATAGGCAGTTGCTTATAAACTCAATGGCTATATTTTTTTCCCTTCTAAAAAGACTGCAACTTGAGCACAGAAATGAAAGGGTCAGAGATAAAAATCATAAAAAGAAACAAATATGGACGAGTGAAGTTGGCAAAAATAAGCAGGTTGCTAAATGCAAAAAGTGAGCACTTGGAATACATGAGGCAACCAGCCTCTGTCCAAGATTTTGAAAACTAATAGTCATTTTCAATTCAACACAAAAGAGTACTTGGCCCGGGAGGTATGGAAGAGAACTGAGTACATAAATCCCGCTGAATGGCAAATGACCCAGAGAGTCTCACACACAGACAGAACAAAACAAAGGCGTCATGAAAGACCACTGAGTTGCCCAATCTGGGTTAGTAACGTTTCTAGGAAATCACCGGCGAGGAAAAGAGGAGAACAATGTTCTGACGGTAAAGAAACCCATTCACGTTTAGTCTCTTCTGTCAAGTCTGGAACAGGCAACCAAGCATCTCACAGCGCCGCAGAGGAGGGGAGTTTCCTCTTTTCACCACACTGGGATTTTCCCACAGAGCACCATGCTGCCAAGGCCGTTCAGCAGAAGCTACTTTGGAAAGCATCATGGGAGGGAGACTGCAGAGCTGCCCGCCCGTGTTGCGAAAAATAAGACATCTACCGTTACTAACAGACGCCATCCTCTCCACAGGGATTCAGCTCAATTCTGAGACTACTCGATGGGGATATTATGGAACAAAAATGGAAATAAAGATGGTTCTGGTTCTTCTAGCCCTCAAGAATGCTCAGTTTAAAGAATTAAAACTTGAAATTAAAAGAAATGAACTTGCAAGTGTTTTAAATTTAAATTACTTAGAATGTATCCAAATGGCAATTCAGGAAATGAAATAAAACTGTATGTAATGCCACAAAGATATATTTATTTTAAAAGGGTCCAATAAAGTTGAATGGTTTCATATTGTATTATGTATTTGAAATTTTATATTTCAGCAATATTATTATGAAAAAAACCACAAAAGAATGATTAGAATCTCCATGTGTCATTAGGGAAGATATTTTATTTTCTATATTGTTCCAAGGTTCCAAGAATGACTTAAATTCCAGGTGTGCATTTCTACTGTTTGACACAGCTTTGAGTTTTGTAATTAATAACTATTGAGTGCCTCAAAATGAAATATCTAATTTATCACACTACCAGAGTCTTTGTGTTGAGAAAGACTAAGTCAATGTGACTAATTTATCTTCTGTCAATTCATAGCTGCTCATGGGAACTGAGAATACTTGAAGTCATTTAGATAGGAAATTTGTGGTGAAGACTAAAGTGTTTATCTCTCTTGTTTTTTTTTTTAATATGGAGAAGATAAACGATGTTATAATGACTTCTTGGGTTGTGTGTTGGGTTGCTAATCACAAGGTCAGCAGTTCAGACCCATGAGCTACTCCTTGGGAGAAAGATGAGGCTTTCTGCTCTCATAAAGATTCGTAACTCGGAAATCCAAAGGTGCACTTCCACTCTGCCTTATAGGGTTCCTATGGGTCAGAATTGACTGGATTACAGTGAGTATGGCATTTGTAGCTACGAAATTATGAAAAATAATTAAAAGAAGGCTCAACATCTAAGCAAAGGGATATTTTTCATTGTCAAAACAATATTAAATCAATTTTCCTAAAACGATCAAATCTGTGATCAGGACTTAAAATTCTGACTCTTGAGTGATAGATGCCCCCCAAAACTTACCTGGTACACAGTTTTCTCTGCACTCTTCCAGATTTTCAAAGCTATTATTATTTCCCAAACATCCCCCGTATATAAATTCTTCACACTGTTGAGTGTGAATATTGAAAAAAAATCTCATTATCCTTGCTTTGCATGGCCCATCTTGTGCCTTCAATGCGCAAAATGGATTTAGAAGTCTGAATGGTGGCAATTCAATATCTATAAGGTAAAGATAAGATATAACATGTAATCATTCATTAACACTGTAATTATGTTCTTTAATTCTTTCACACATCCGTCACATAGTGTCCTCATTATAAGAAAACGTACGTCAATGATACAATTTAGCTTTTAAGGAACTGTGATGAAAAACCTTTCAAAGTTACCAAAAAAGTAGATAAAGTTAAATTCATCAAATGGCACATGTTTTATGATGCCAATCAACTATTCAAGGAAAAATGATACATTTTCTAGTCTCTTATTGATAGGCTTACCTTTAATCTTAGCTAACTGAGATGGAATTGGTTAGTATTCAATTAAGGGAATCGCATTAATTTTTAAAAAAATTATGTGTTTTTTAGAGATATATATCAATGGACAATTTTTTTGAGTTCCTCTCTCTAGTGTATAGCTAGCTGTAACATTTTTAAACAAGTAATTATTTTAAAATGAGAATATAGTCACATTCATTCAGCTATATATCATTAGAGAAACTTCACAGGATTTTAAATTTGTTGTTTTAACAGAAAAACGAAACATAGAAATTTGTATTTAGCTTTCTCTGGCACTTAAGGAATGTACCTGAACATCAGGGACTTAATATTTGTGCTCTTACTACTGGTAACTCCATTAAGATGTTTTAAATCAAAATTTGAAAATGTTATATGGATTACACTTACATAATTCAATATTCAAAACTATTAAAATTCTACACACATTCTCAATTCTACACATAACTTCTAATGCTATTCCTCCCCCCTTGTAGGTAACATGTTTATTTCTGATTTATCTTTCCACTACTTCTTTATGTAAATACATATATATGCATGTATGTAAATAAATGCACACACTCTTTTACTGTATAAAGATAACACATTACATATACAAACATATATACTATTCTGTCAGCTAAAAAAACCCTGCTATTTATCCACATAAATAGCTAAAGTATTTCCCACTATTCCGTATAGCTGAATAATATTGAATTGTTTGGAAGTACCATGTTGATGTCCTATTTGCTATACCCTTCTGTTATTACAAATCAAAGTGCAGTGAATTATACTACATCTATGTAATTTCTTACTTCCGAGTGTGTAAGCAGAATCTGCAGTTTGGATTTTAAACTGTGGGTCCTTTAGTGCAGGCAGACACCTCTGTAATTCTGTTCCGTGCTGGTGGGGCCCCTTCAGGGCCGTGGTTCCACAATAGATGTGAGTGTAGATTGCCACATGACCTCTTATGCAATTCAAATGAAATGATTTTATTTCAGTCTCATTGGAGAAAAGTACTTCTTGATGGAGTTCAAACTCTCATACGTGTTAGCCTGTGGGAACTTTCGTAAATTTCTAAATGGATAGGCATTGCTCATTCATTGCTAGGAACTTTTAGTCACTGATCTATGACCACATTTTTCTGTTGGTTAGCTGGTCTTTTGCCATTTTTATGAACACTTCACAAATTCCAGGAACTAAGTTTCTGTGGTACGAGCTGCAAATCCTTTCTCCAGCTTGTTGTCTGTCCCCTTTTTCTTGTGGTAAAATATACAAAATGTGGAATTGGACAGCGCCATTCTTTTCAAGAGCATCATCCAATTCCATCAATCGTGCTCACAATGTACCTCCATCCGGATCTTCTTCCAGAACGTCGTCAAGAAAACGCGGAACTGAAGCCGTAGTTCCCGGTCTCTCTGGGCTACCGCAGAGCTGACCTTGAAAACACCGTGCGAAGTGCAGCAACAGCTTTGTCTTCTGATTGTACATTTTGTGGGCTTTGCCATGCAGGCTTTTTTTTTGTATGTTTGTTTTGGATCGTGTACCAAATTTGTCTATTTTTTTTATTCCAGATTTCAATTTATTACATTAAAACACACACACACAAATCCTTTTTCTTTTTAAGGTTAGAGATAAATTCACCCATTGTGTTCTCATGCAACCACTTTGAGAGTATCAGAGTTTTATATTTAAATCTCTTGCTTGTTTTATTCTTGGGTAAAGTATGAGACATGGTTTTTCTTGGGTAAAGTATGAGACATGGTTTTTCTTGGGTAAAGTATGAGACATGGTTTTCTGTAAATGATCATTTTTGTCATTACAGTTTTATTTAATCATTCTTCCTTCTTTGCACTCATTTGAGATGTCTCCTTTATCATCCATTTACTTCCCATATGTATTTGGACTTGTTTCTGAAATTTCTATTTTTTCCACTGATACATTCGTCATGTATGGATTCCAATCTTCCTCTTGGAGAATAGGCTGGTAGGTGTAACCCTCCAAGAGAAAAGGGCTTGGGGGTGAAGGCTGATGAGGTCAGACATGCCTCCAATCTCCATCTTTCTGTACCAACCATTCCTCTAAAGACGGTTTCTCTGCTGGGCACAATTCACTTTAGTAGCCACACAGGACTCCCAGGTGTTACTTGCGATGGTGGGGTTCACTGCAGAAGCTAATAGGTTACAAAATGGTTAAAGATCCCTTTCTTTTGTCCACAATACTTTTCTCAACCAGGCTGGCTGGCATCTCTTTCACTGGTCCTCAGTCTCTCCGCCACAGGGCTCTGCTTTGTTCTGGGGCCAGGTTCCTGCTGCTCTCCCTCCCAGGCCAGGTGCTGCTCCTTGACTATACCTGCCGGTCCTGGAGCGATTCCTCTGCTCTGTCTCATCGTCTCAGGTGCACTCGCCTCTGGTGTCTCTACTACCTGGACCACTCCAGTCACCTGTTCCATTGGTGCCTCTTCTTTCCATCTCTAGCTCTAGATCCAGATCTAACTAGAGTGGAATTAAAAGGTAATGAACATTTTCACAAACTTTCGGAAGCCTTTTGTATGTTGCTGCGGTTAGGTGTTATTGTGTCGTTTTCAACTCATAGCGATTCTATGTGCAAAAGAAGATGACACTGACTTCCTAATTTTGTTTGTCTTCCCGATCGTTGCTGTAGTTTATCACATTGTTGCAACTTCTGTGGCAGTACATCTGTGTGTATGTATATCTCTATGCACATATATGCATATATACACACACCTTCATAAAATTCACTTGCTCCTCATAGTTTAATCAATGTTATACCTTTCTAACTACCTATTTTATATACATATGCTACATTCATTAATATAGTGATTCATATATATACATTATATATACACACATTTATACACATGTATGTGTTTTCAACTTTCTGTAGGATAGTGTTCAATTGTTAAAATACAATGATTAGTTTTTAGTAATGTTTTTTTACACTAAAAGCATTGAGTTTCTAAGCCCAATCTCGCTGTAATATATTTGTAAATTACTTTAGTAAAGTGGCTTGACCATTAGTGATTAATAATGGTGAGCACAAATATAATTTGTCTCAACTTTATGCACTAAAATGCTTAATGAATGTGTGAAACCTGAATGTGTGAAATGAATGTGTGAAACCTGAAACTGTGGGTGATTTATGAGTAGATGCTTGGATAAACAGGTAGACTGAACTGGTTTGTGAGCTAGAATGGGAGAGTGTGTGTGTGTGAGAGAGAGAGACTATGCATATTTACCTTTGCTGCAAATATACCCATGAAGATGGTGGCAGCGCATACAGGGGGCACTGTTATGAATATAAACAAACTTCATGATGGGAAGATTTTCAGGATCTGGGGGGTCCGGACCATAGTCTCAGGACACTGTTGTCAATGGGTCAATGAGAAGACAATAGTTCACAAAGGCCATGTTCTACCTCCTACTTTAATGAATAACAACTGGGGTTCTAAAGCTAATGAGCAACTTAAAGCTATGGTGCAACCATTGGTCTCTTCCCATCTATAGGCAATAAAACAAACCAAATACCCAACTAACCACCCATGAGCTGATCATGACTCACAGTGACACATACAGATCCCTGGATCCATTTGCAACCTAGTGAATCAGAATTTCTAGGGAAAGGAGCCCAGGGATCAGTTGTTACACCAGATCCTCAGGTGAATCCAATGATCAGTCAAGTTTGGGAAGCTAGATATTATAAGATCCTGGATGGAGTGGGAGAAAACAGGAACAAAACATAAACCTCATATAGGAGATCAGGCTTACTAGACAAATAGAGTCTGGTGGGGCCTATAAGACCATGGTCCTTAGTCACCTCGTCAGGTCTGGAACTGACCCACTTCTGTTTAAGATCAAAAGAGCAACATTTGCCCAAACAGAAAGTTCAGAAGGTTCATGAAGAAGAAGGAAACAAGAAACACAAGGAGGAAGTGGGATAAGTGATGGTACCCTGAAGGGATTGCAATGGATGAGTTGAAACAAAATGTACACCGATTGTTGGATGTAAAACAATTATCTGAGATGACCCCTCAGAGACAGTGACAAGAGTAAGGGTTCCCTGAGGGCACGGGTAGAGGGTGTGTGTTTGTGTGCATGTGTGTGTTGATTATATAACACCACCCAGTGGGACTGAACAACAGAATTGTAAGTAAATGGATATATTGGAATGTGTAAGATATGCCCATAAAACTATTACAGTAAATATATAAATTAAATAAAATGAAACTTGCAAGTTAAAAAACAAACTCTTATCTGTTCTGTAAACCTTCACCTAATTCACAATAAAATGTTTACACATAAATAAAGTGCGTTAGTGAAACATGATTTTTGACTTTAGAAGTATATTAAGAGTTTCTGGCACTGGAGAATATAGTGACTCCAAAGTAAAATTTGAAACTAACACTTTATCACCAATTATATTTAAACTTCTCTGAAATTCTCTGTTTTTATTACAGTGCATATAAACACCACATGAATCAATAAAACAGATTAGCACTTGAGAAGGTTGCTAAAACAAGTTTAATAAACATCTACTAATAAGAAAATGTGACGCAAAACATGTTTTGTCCCTTTATAACCTGAAGTTATAATTGTCAATTTGAGTTGAAAATTAACTGATTTATTTTCCCTACATAGTACTGTTCCATGGGGCTCCGGGGGTGGAGGGAGCTCTGCTCTGGCTACTAACCCCACGGGCAGCACGTCAAACCATCAGGGCTCCGCAAAAGAAAGATGAGGCTTTCTAAATGTGTTGTAGTATTTAATGTTTTCTGCTTTCTTTTCCACTGAGGTTTTTAAAATTTGTTTTACTTTGTTAGTTTAGTTAGTTTGTTGTTGTTCATGTTTTTCTGTATTTGCAACACGGATAGGTGGATCTGTAAAGACAGTAACAGGATTCGTGGCTCCTGGGGGCGTGACAGCACAGATTGGGAGGAAACGGACAGCTGACCACACTGAGGGCAAGATTGAGGAACATGTTCTAAAACTGATTGTGATGATGATTTCAAAGCTCTTCTTCATGTGCTTGAATGATTGAATTATATGATATGTGAACGATTTGCCATCAAAACTGGCTTTTTTTGGTGGGAGGGGGGAGTCTTGGAAAACCACCGGGTCAGTTCTACCAGGTCCTAAAGGTTGGCATAGGTAGGAATCCACCTCGTGACCATGGGTTTATAGATTCCATGAGTCAGGGCCACCTCAATCACAACATGGTTATGATTTATTATAATGAAAAATTCATTTTCTTAATAATTCTTTAAAAATCATAGCATTTTGAATTATTATTAAACATTTGTTATAAGGTAAAAAGTTGAACTCAAAAGACTGTAAACCCTAAATCAGATTTCATCTGATTTCATGAGCTTATATTGTCTAGACATATTTTTTGTACTGGTAAAATATTGACCTATCAATTCTGCAAATATCTGATAGTACATTTCAGTACTCAACTAACGAATCTTCATAAGTGACCTAGTGAAAATATCTTGATATGTTGAATCTTATAGCTGTATACATTATTTTTGAATTCCTATAGCACTTCTCAAATTGATGGAACTCATTCCAAAGTTGATGCTTCTTTAGAATTTTTCAGATGCCAAATAAATTTCAAATATGAATGATCACAAGTGATTTCATCTAATGATTTTTTGAATTTCATATATGAATTGATATATCTGTGTGTGTGCATACAAGCAGATACCCTTAAAAATGGATTTTGTTTTTCAGAGTTATGCATTTAATTTTTTTTAACCAAAACATCTTATCACCTTCAAAGCAGTCTCCATTATAATTAATACATTTGTCAAATCTGCGATTCCATTCTTGGAAACATTTTTCAAACTCATCTGTTTGGATGGTTGACAGGACCGCTCTTGTTTTTTCCTTTATCTCTTCTATGTAATCAAATCGCTGTCTTTTCATGTCTGTCTGCATTTGCGGATAAAAAAGAAGTCACACGGATTGAGGTCCGGTAAGAAAGGTGAATGGAGCAAGAGAGGCATGCTGCTTTTTGTCAAAAACTGGTGCACTGAGCAGGTGCATTGTCATGGTGTCAAAACGAGTCACCGTCTGCTACAAATCAGGCCTTTTTTTATAGCAAACCATATGTGTATATATATGTATATTTGTGTGTGTGTGTGTGTGTGTGTGTGTGTGTGTGTGTGTGTGTGAGTGTTAGGCCAAAAAACTGCAATTTTTTCAGATTCTTGTTTATTGCTATCTCCACATTTTGCTCCGAATGTATTTGATAATCCTTATCATCATGCTAAACCTTTTCTTCTATTTTCAGTATTAAGGATACTCAGCTGAGGTTGAAGCTGCTATTTTAGAGTGATGCCACCAGATGGGAGTAGTGCATTGCAAAACAAAATTCACCGTGTGGTAGCAATGATAATGTTAACAGCTAAAGTTGTTTACTGAGTAATTACTATGCTTCAGACCCTGTCATTAAACAATTAAATTACCCCAACAACTTCTCAGGGAGGGGGCATGTAGAAACACTGATACCCACTTTACAAATTGGAAAATAGGGTTGCAAATGGTTAATTGCACAAGGCCACACCTGTTAGAATCAACTCCTCCCCATCCTCCCCAGCACCTCCAGTTTTACATTATTGGCTTACTGGTTACTTATTGGGCTGCTAATGTCAACATCAGCAGTTCAAAATCACCAGGCCCTACTAGGGAGAAAAGCGGGCCTTTCTACTCCCATAAATAGTTTCAGCTTGGGAAACTCAAATCTGCTCTTCTGGCCTGTTCTGTAGGGTCACTATGCATTGCAATTAACTCCATAGCAGTGATTTTTTTTTATTATTAGTAGTAAATGTTACACTAGATCTCACTCACATCCTTAACAGCAAGCAGCGTTGTCACAGAATTGTAATGTTGGCATTGAGCTCAACCGCATACATTTAAATATGTATTTCTCTACTCAATAGATCTTTCTAAAATTCACCTTGTGGAAATGAAAAATGGTTTCAATGACTAAAGCAGATGCTAAATATGCAGTACTTTACTTAATAAAATGGTAAATGGTAGTAGCCAGGAGAACAGAGAAATGAATGATGCATAGCTATCATTAATGTCCAATTTGACCAAAGACCCATTAGATGAATCTTGGTTAAAAGAAGAAAAGGGGAAAAAAATGGGAAAGAATCGTCAGTTTTTATGAAAACCAGACTTATTGGATCCACAGAGGGTTGTGAATCCCCGATCTGTTGCCTGGAAGCAACATTTAAACTTTGAACTGAAAAACAAAACAAAATAAATCTGAACGGGAACTGTCCCATGAACACGCCTTTAAACGGAACCATTACTTAATTTGGTAAATAATGTTTGTTTCAGCATTGCGCACTTTTGAAGAATTATGTACTGACAGCAATCCTCTAATGGACAGATGATACATCAGGCAAAATGCCTATGTTTACCATTGTTTTACAAAGTTAACAATGGTGAAATCATATGTGAAAAGGTAGTGAGATTACTGACATGTTATCAAGTCATGACCTTTGCCATTTAGTGGCACACGTAAAGCTGTGGAGTGGCTGTATGCTTTACTGTGTATATTTTCATCAACATAAACATACTAGGCAAGACTGTGTGGCAGTCCGCCAAGAGACCTTTGAGTCATCCAAATCCCCCTGAATTCCTGAGAGTTTCGGGTTACTGTGCAGTAAGTTTGAAGTTTGAGTTAGCTCTGGATGGCAGAAAGCAGCCTTCTGGAGATGCAGTGCTGAGCCTCCCCAGCTCGGCTGAGGGAAATCATACCAGGAACACACAGACCTCTTCACCCACTTCCGCTGATAGGTTGCCTCCTTTTCCTGCAGTTTCCTTCAAATCTTTCTCTCTCCATCCGACAGACAACTTGAACTTCAGCCAAGTTTTTTTCATGGAAAAGCCAGTGTCCAAATTCCCATTTTCAAAGGGCATATGGTGGTGTCTACTTTATTCCGTGAGAGTTTATCCACAAGAAGTTTTGTCACCGCACTTTCGGTGCCGAGTTCTCAGGTGGCCAAACTTGGATGAGTCCTCTTCTTCTTTGCTCCATCAGCAGCATCCTACCGATGATGTCGCCATAGCTTCATTCACCCTACGACCCTGAAATAACCTGCCTACACTTCCATCTTCCCGATGAAACGTCGGAATCCTTGGAGGCTGGTCACAGTCACCGCTGTTTCCTGCTCAGGCATGTCAGATGTACTTCTTCAGTCTTTGTCCCAGGGAAGCACCCTGAAGCAATTACTTTGAGCAACGGGTAGAGGTAGCAAATACAGATGTAGTTTTAGAAGTAAGCTACAACTAGAAGCTATCACTTTATTCATTTCTCTATCCATAATGACCTGCGATTTCTATGGATAATCTAGTAATTAGCCACATATTATAATCTTTAAGAAAGGTAGACATCCACTGGACCTGTGATGACATGATTCTCGGTTCTGGTTTCTGCTTTGAACGTCTCCAGGCCCAGGCGGAGCCCTGACTACTTTGGGGCTCACTTGGCATTCTACTTGACTAGAGCCTCGCAGAGGACTCCTGGGGCAGTCCTTACTAAGAACATGGAGAAGAGAATGCGGCGGACGCATCAGCTGGCGCTCGCTACCCTGTTCTTCCCATGCACTGTTGCCAGCCAGAGTTCAGAGAAGTTCAGAGTGAGCTCTTAGTTTGCAGAAGGATGAAGGGACTTCTACATTACCGAGCTGCTGGCAACATGATGTTCCCAGAGCGACCCCAGCGAACAACAGTATATCTTGATTGGGTGGGATAGGGTGAAGAGGGAGGGTCTTGCTCAGATAGATTGTAATGTGTTCCAGATTAGAAGTTTCTCAAGAATAATGGGACCTCTATGGAAACTGACTTTGTACATAATGGAAATGTATGGGTTTAAACCGAGATTTGAATGTGTACAAGGTTTCATCCTGTTAACATTTACCTGTAATATTTGTAAACTCGTCTTCTTCTTCTGCTTCAGAAGTAGCACTCAGAAGGGTGGGGAAATAGCTCAGCAGCAGGATCACTGAAGCCCACAGCACGGGGGCCGTCTTCAGGGTGCGCCCCATCTGTGAAACAGAGAGCCCATGTTCATTGAGGCAATGAAGCAGCAATGCGGAGCATCGCAGAACACAAAAGTTTGACTTTTCAAATGCATTCCCACACATCTCTCTCCACATCTTCCATGAGCCATACTTATAACACAAGCATATGATATTCAAACATATTATAGACAAACATAAATTGACTGTATAGGTTAAACAACATTTAAGAAGACTGGTCATATTTCAGACTTTAAAATAAAAAGAAAATTAGGATAACAGAATTGAGAAGCATGGACAATATGCTACCTATGGATACAGACTTGTTTTCTTTTTTGCGTGTGTGTGTTTTTTTGTTTTTTTTTTAATGTTCATGGCCTTTATTAACCAGTACAGTTACTTGTCTTCCGGTTAGCTGAAGCAGTAGGTCAGACCGCACTGGCCGCAGTCATGTCTGTCAAAGAGGCTGGCCATGAAAACCCTAGCACCACACTAGTCTGAAGGGCACTCGCACCGAAGGCGGCTGATGTTGCCATTTTCATCCACCTTACAGCATTTTAAGACAGCCAGCTTCACCTTCTTTCTCTTATGCTTGTTCTTCTTGGGAGTGGTGTAAGACTTCTTCTTCCTTTTCTTAGCACCACCACGAAGTCTTAGCACAAGATGAAGAGTGGACTCCTGAGTGTTGTAGTCGGACAGGGTATGTCCATCTTCCAGCTGCTTGCCAGCAAAGATCAGCCGTTGCTGATCAGGAGGAATTCCCTCCTTGTCCTGGATCTTGGCCTTCACATCCTCTATCGTATCAGAGGGCTCGACCTCGAGAGGGATGGTCTTCCCCGTAAGGGTCTTCATGGAGATCTGCATCCTGGCAGCGGCCCCACCGGAGATGGCGGATCAGAAAGCTCTTGTTGTGTTTTGGTTTTTGTCATTGGTTTGTTGTTGTTTTGTTGTATATTGTTGCTTGGTTTTGCTCTGTCTTGTTTTTGTGCATGTTATCTCCATGGGTCTGTCTCCATGATGCAATCGCTGATGACAAATGGGTGTATAAGCAAATGTGGCGAAGAAAGCTGATGGTGCCCGTCCATCAAAAGATATAGCGTCTGGGGTCTTAAAGGCTTGAAGGTAAACAAGCGGCCATCTAGCTCAGAAGCAACAAAGCCCACATGGAACAACATGACAAATGGGTGTATAAGCAAATGTGGCGAAGAAA
>NW_022103899.1:13234149-13271280 GCF_000313985.2 Echinops telfairi
ATAAGCAAATGTGGCGAAGAAAGCTGATGGTGCCCGTCCATCAAAAGATATAGCGTCTGGGGTCTTGAAGGCTTGAGGGTGAACAAGCGGCCATCTAGCTCAGAAGCAACAAAGCCCACATGGAAGAAGCACACCAGCCTCCTGGGCAAGTACCCTAAGTAGTTTCTCCTTCACGTAGGAAGAAAATCTTGTCCCCCAACACCACGACCATGATGGAAACTCATCCTTTAAGTGTCTCTACAATGTTTCACTCAGGGCCAACTTCTTTAGTCCCTCTTGTTGTGCTAATCACTTCTCCTCAGCGGGTCTGCAACCCCTGACTGCCTCAGTCGTAGCCCTGGCAGGAACACCGTCCTGGGGCCCAGACTTGTTTTCATATGCAGATCGATTTTCTGCAACTTTCTCATAATTTTTTCCTCTGTTGAAATTATCACTCTAATTTTCTTGCATTTTCTATAATTTCTCCAATTCAACATTTTAATTCCCAATTCCTCTCTCTCTTTGTCCTGATACTTACTTTAAAATGAAACACATTTCCAGAGTTTTCATTCTGTTTCCTTTATGGCCTGTTTGTTTTTATAACATGTTTCCTAACCGGGTTTTCTATGAGATAACAAGCCCACAGACCTGCTGACAAAAGGAATGTTTTACATTCCTGCCAGGCCATTTAGCAGTTCCTCCTCCTACATCCTCAGTGATCTGCTTCTAGAGAGTGTCACAGAAATGTGACTGTAGGCACTAAGCTAACACTATTGTGCTCTGAGGGACGCAGGGTCCTGCAACAGAGGGAGACTTCCTGTTTCAAATTGGATTAAAGATACACAGCCCAAAATCATGGGCAAAGACACCTAATTAAAAAAAAAAAATATATATATATATATATATATATATATATATATGTCTCCTTTGAATTCATAGGTAAAGGGGAAGGTTCAATGCTCAGGCAGCACAGTAAGAGGGAAAAGATGGGGAGAAAAGTTCCAATTCAGCTACTAGCACAATTGAGTCAAGGAAGAAGGCAGAATCTTTTCTGTAAACTTTCAGAGAGCCAGGCCAGATATTCCATCAAAAACCACTTAGAGAATCTTCCTGTTTGTCCCCAGTGCATCGCAGTGGCCACGTACCCCATGACCATGTGCACGCCCACCGCTGTCGAGTGGGTTCCAGCTCACAGACCCTGCAGGACACAGGAGGTCTTCCCCACAGGCTTTCCCAGGCTGCAGACCTTCACCAAAGCAGATTGACTCATCTTTAGCCCTCGAAGTGGCTGCTGGGTTCGAACCATGGTCTTTCAGCTTGGGAAGCTATATAATCAATTCCTTTTTGCATCAAGCGCATGAAAATCACTAGTGAAAGGTATAGCTGACATCCTTACAACACTTTGGCAATGTTTAAAGGTCGCACTTTTAATCAATAACCATGTTAGACATCTTCTACCTCAGAAACAATTTTACTCTGAAACTGTGTATTGATTGGCCTACTGCTGCCACGGGTGGATGCTGATTCACGGACACCAGAACAAAACGGTGCCCTGTCTGGTGCCAGCCGCACAGCCCCTGCATGCTGGAGCAAGTACTACGCCAGTCCTTCTCACCAGAGGCCACTTTTGCTGGCTCCCAAGCATGATGTTCTGTTTCAGTGTTTGTTCCTTTCTGACACTGGCTTTAAAGCAAGAGAGTTGGACGACATTCTGTTGTGAACCATAGGAAGTCAGTGACTAATTTTTGGAAGAAGATTGCTGGGCCTTAACCCCCTAGACTGCCTTAGTCTGCACGCTCAGCTGACCTCCCAGCCATGGGAGATTCTATTAGTGTTTGAAGTACTAGGAGCTTTGAGTATCATAGCAACATACATCTGTAAGTATCAAATGTAGGTATGTATGTATATCTACCTAGATCCTTCAAAAATCATGGAAATGAATGCTAATGCAATTGTTCCATGAAGTTTTGAAGCCCCCCCATGTGTTTATAAGTGTGTATAATCTAGCATT
The DNA here is from genome assembly GCF_000313985.2 of Echinops telfairi. Taxonomy (NCBI): domain Eukaryota; kingdom Metazoa; phylum Chordata; class Mammalia; order Afrosoricida; family Tenrecidae; genus Echinops; species Echinops telfairi. The sequence continues at coordinate 13,236,140 of NW_022103899.1, forward strand.
GTAAAAAGTCTATAACCCAGAGGGTGTCAATTAATGTTCTAGTCTACTTTTTTTTTTTGAAACTATTTTGCAGAGACCCTTCCATTTGTATTTGATCCTAGGAGATGCCCATTCTGTTGATACCTTGAGTGAGAATGTACAGTATGCATTCGTCACATGGTTCACAGCACACACTGAGATGGATACAGGTGAATAACTAGATGGGAATTAAGGGCTCTAAATCCTCTTTGTTTTTTGCTTTTCTTAAAAGAGAAGACCTAATGTCTGGTTCATTTTCAGTAGCTCAGACTTTTAGTGGCTTCAAGAAACGAGATCAGATAAGTCAAGAGATGTTCATTTCACTCCTTCTGGAGCAGGGAGAGCAGCCTAAGAATCGACTGGAAGATTCACCGTGGCACCTCAGAATCAAGTGTGGCTGGAGAGGTGAACCACGGCAGGTGGCGCTCACTGCATTGCAGCCCCATGTTCTGCACATAGCCAGATGCGTGATTGATGGCAGTCTCTGGGTTTTACAAGTTAAGGATGCATCCAACAACAATACAATGGCTTGAATCTTCGTGGGCCAGGCCACAACGGTGTGAGAATGGCAATCCGTTTAAATTTGAAACAAGTGCCATTTCTAGACCAATACATTTCAGGGGAAGTCACGGGGGAAGCGCATGAATCTAGTGGGCTTTGCTGCTCCTGTGAGGAACCCTGATGGGGTAGTAGTTATATGTTCGCCCACTAACCATGAGGTCAGTAGTTTAAGACCATCAGCTGCTCCCTGGGGGGAAAAAAAAAAGAAGCTTTCTACTCCGATAACAAGTTACAGTCTCAGAAACCCACAGGGCAGTTCAAGGATCCTATTGTACAGGATCACTATGAGTCTGCATGAAAGGGAGTTTGCTTCGGTTTGGTTGCTCTGGTGAATATTTACAGCCTCAGGAAACACTGTATAAAGACACTGTTTAGAGCAGTGGTTCTCAACCTTCCTAATGCCACGACCCTTTAAGACAGTTCCTCATGTTGTAGTGACCCTCAACCATAAAATTATTTTCACTGCTACTTCATCGCTGTAGGTTTGCTACTGTTATGAATTGGGCGACCCCCGTGAAAGGGTTGTTCGATCCCTAAAGGGGTCGCAACCCACAGGTTGAGAACTGCTGGTATAGAGTCAGTATCAGTCAGTGTTGACACCATGGCTGTGGGTTTGGGTTTTTGGAACTTGAAACCCATCAGCAAGAGAAAGATGTGGTGATCTGTCTCTGTAAAGACGGCAGCCGTGGGAACCCTGCGGGTCAGTTCTACTGTGTGTGCAGAGCGGACCATCCCTCATTGCTCGGCCACCACTCCCTGTCCCTTGGTCACAGTGTGGTGGCTCCTTGCTCTTCTACTGTTAGGGAGAATCGGCTTGATGGCATCATGTTCGGCTTTGTTTTTAACCATTCAGGAAGAAAGGATAGACAAATGAAATAACGTTGTACATTTTAATGTACCTTTACGATCGATCCCAGATTGTGCAGTGGGGTATACCGTGGTCCACTAACCGCAACGTCAGCAGTTTGAAACCACAGTGCCTCCATGGAAGAATCTGATACTTTCCCTTCTCTTAAACTGCATCGCAGTGGAAAACCATGGGGGGCAAGTCTGCCCTGACCAATAGGGTTGTTATGATTTGAAATCAATTTCATGGCAATGAGCTTTTTTCTCTGTTGTTCCTGAGGGAAAATGAGGTTTAGCTCCCAGAAGGAAGTGACTGGTTTTTAGAGGAAGTAAAGAGTACTGGGAAGGTAACACTATATGAATCTACTAAAACCAACCAAAGTTAATTAATGGCCAATTTACAAGTGCAATTAAAATGATTGGAATGTTATTGTAGTGCTCTATCTTTTCCACAAGGCTGTCTGTCAAATGTGACCAAAAGCACTCTAATTCAGTACCTATGAGCAATAGAAGACTGACTTGGGCTTATTACTGACAGCACCACTTGGAACAGCACTTCTGAGTGTAATTTGTAGAAATCAACCAGAATGACCTTATGTTATTACTTATATAATTCACATCCAATCTAAAGTATATATTGCCTTACTCCTAGTTTGTATGAAATTGAATTGCTGGGAGTTCGCAGCTCTAATATGAAAGAAACATTTTGTAGGGAAAGGAAAACAGAGCAGGAAATAAGCTCATGACAAAGATGGCCACTATCATTTAAACAGCATATAGAAACACCAAACATAAAATAAATGGGATTTCATTGAAAGTAGGAATTTTCATTCCTCAAGACAAGTACTATTATATCACTAAAAAGGCAGGAAGCATGTTATCTTTTTGAGAAAATATTTGAACTTTACATATTTAAGAATTTATATTATAAATATATAAAAAACTACAACTCATACTCAATTAAAACAAGTGAGACTTAAACAGCTTAAATAACATACATGTGACCCAACAGCATACGAAAAGATGCTACACATTGTTAGTCATCAGGGAAATGCAAGTGAACGTTATTGTAAGAGGGTATAACCAACAATAAGAATAATTAAAATTACTAAGAAAATCTCACAATATCGGTGTTGGCAAGGATGTGAACCTTTGCATTGTTTGAGATAGAATACATTGAGACAATCATTTGAACATTGTTTGGCAAGAAACAAAAACATAGCTTTATGAAATATTGGAATTGAATAATAAAGAATCATACTGCAATCAAGCAAAAATTACCTATTTTAAAAATAGCAGAACTAAAAGCAAGCTTGAACTTAAACACTTCACAGTAGCATTCAATGACATGAGACTTTCAGGAGTTTAATGTCTGCAGCAGCGTCCTACTGAGCATTGTGGGAAAAGGGTGGGCTGTTAACCAAAAGGTCAGCTGTTCAAATCCACCCACTGCATCTCAGAAGGATGATGCTTTCTTCCTAGTGAAGATTTATAACTGTGGAAACCCTACTGTACAGTTATGTTCTGCCTACAGGATTTTGATGAATTCAAATCAAATCAATGGCAGTTAGTTTGGGTTATAGTAGCTTCAGAGTTTTTAAAGCAAAAACAACCAAACAGACCACTCAATGATTTTCAATGCTTCTTTAAATCAAAAGGCATTATAGAGGCTCGATGGAGTCAGAGCATACTTCCCTTCTTGAAAAATAAACAAAGTGGCATTTAAATATGCGCATCTATTTTGAAAAGCTATGTTTATTTTTGTGTGTGCATGAGTATTGACCCCATTGGCATATACGCCAACAAAACACATCTCTAATAATTAGTGAATCAATATTGGTGTGTCACTTATTGGTGAGGGGGATAAAAGGGTGTGCGAATTGCTATGGAGGCTGTGAGTGTGGTTTGGCTTGGCTTTACCAACCTATTGGAAACCTCATGGCATAATGTTTAAGCACATGGCTGTTAATGTAAAGATCACCAGTTCAAACTGTTCGTCCAACGTGAGAGAGGAAAGACCTGGTGCCCTGGCCCCATAAAGATGGTAGGAAACCTCCGGGGCAATACGATGTCCAATCGTCTCTCCCCGTCCACTGACTGAAGGCCGCGTAACAGCAGCAAGTTTTGCTGTCTGGTCTGCAGAATGCTGCAGGACCATCTGAAGTACTTCCTGCAATTATCCACACGAAATTGGTTGCATATTGGCATTAGACACCACGATCTGGGGCACAGAGCATGACTAGGGTGTCACGTATTTTTACAAAGTTTCACCATTAATATCTAAGCTCAATAAATACTTTGCTTTGTCCAAAAAAATCATTTTGTCTACTTTCTTTATAGGGTACAACAAAAAGCATGAGAGAAAACCCAACCCAACCCAATAAAAACCTGTCAATCAAAATAGAAAAAAAAAGCCCTTGAGGAACACTTCCAATTGTCTGCTCAGTGGTAGCCAGTGTGGCCCTTGTCTTGGTGTTTATTACTGCCATCCACTCAACTGGGCTGATCCCCATGGGGTCTCCCCTTCCTCCCGCCCACTAAAACCTGGCTGCCTACTTTTCATAGCCTGAACTCCTGTGTTTTCCTGGGAGGTTTTTATTAGGTGTCAGCACACCAGCACACACCAAAGACAGTGAATGAAGAAAGGAAAAGTGAGAATAAAACTAAGGAAGGAGGGGAAAGAGGGAGACAGAAGAAAACCTAACGCCTCCTTCTTTTTTGTTTTGGTCTAGTTGTTGTCTCTTTTAAGTTCTGAAGGTCATTCACTGTAAGTAGTATTCTCATCTAAAAACCCTGAAGTATTCACAACACAAAGAGAGATCTAGTACTGGTTTTTTGGTTCAATCCATTTCCCAGTAGACCCCTAATTCTTGTTCCGGGATGGAAGGTTGCTGAACTTGCTTACTCTGAGTGAGAGTCTTGAGAGATGAGTTTTTCTCAGGGAAAGAGCATTTTTTAAATAAATACATTGTGGGAATGCAAATGTTTGTACAGTTTCCCAAGGGAGAGCTAAGACTGTGTAACTGCATTTATTTGCCACATTCCACATCCTACCAAGTCAGCGCTCCACCCTCTTAATTAACTATCTTATGGGTAGAACATTCCCCGGCCATTGAGTCATCGTTTTAACCATTATTTTGGAATCAAGAGTATTCACTCAGGTATAAGATTAATATTAACATCAAATAAAACATCCTCTCTATATGTACTTACTTTAAGAAATGATATTAGAAGTTTAAGTTCATACATACATGGGGGCTTCAAAGCATTCATGGAAAATGGAATTTTAAAAAGAACTGAATTTTTCCCAGACGTATTTGAAACGCCCTCATGTAACACATCATTTTAAAGGTGTTTGAAAAGTAGTGTCCTGAGTCCACGTACCCTAATGAGCACGCTCGGCAGCCAGCAGGGCAGGACAGCAAAGACCAGTCATTGACTGCCTAACCTCACAGGACCAGATAACAAGCGACGGAGGAAGAACTGGATTATCCCGGAGCCTTCTTAAAATAAACAACTCGGACGGGATAGAGACCACAGTCCAATTCTGCAGAGTACAAGTTCAAAATACACGCATTAACCATATTTTTCTTTGAAATGCTATGTCTTTGTGACTTGAGAGGAAATAGTTAAGTAACATCACCACAGGAATTTCAAGTGAAAGATGGTCCTTCTCATCTGCCTACATTATTTTCTATCTCAGGTTCATATTCTACATTTCAGTGTTAAGTGGCTATTTATTGATATAAAAATATTTCCAATGTGCTGAACAAGTAGTTGGAGGTTAATGAGCAGCTTAACGAAATGTGTAGTAATGGGGCCAGTGTCCTTCATGCAAGTACAAAAAAAAAATGAATATGAAACATTTCTCCTTAAAAGAAATAAATATAAATAAACTCATTTACTAGCACAAAACATTCCACACTGCTACTGCCATGCATGCATAAGAAGTTGGTTTAAGACCAAAACCGAGGTTAACTACCTTAGAGAAGGGCCTATGTCCTGTAAAATAGATCGGGACAAAGGCTCGGAACCGAGCAGTCAAAGCCCGGTCAAATATTTAGGACAAACCTAAACAAGGCGCAACTATGCTTGAACATTTGTCAAGTGTATTTTCATTTTTCTCTCAATAACTTCAAAGGAAATAAAAACCACATATACCCACATTAAAATAATTGTTGAATCAATTGAATGAAAACTAGAGTTGAAGAGATCAAATTCCTAATTCACTTGAGCCACTTAAAACATAACTACAGCCAACTATTGAATTATTTGGACTTAGTTTTCATATGAGAGATTAAGTCTTTATAAAAATGTTATCCCCAAATGCCTACTTTTCCATCATCCCAACACTATAGAGATGGTTAAACATCTGTCCATTTAATAATGATAATAATGAAATACTTGTCTCTACTCTTAAATCTTTACTATTATTTTATTTTTCTCAGTGAGATTTATGTGCCAATCTCTTTTGTCCCCCTCTTTTGTTCCTAAGGGGACCTGGAGGTGTAGTGGGTTACAGGCTAGTGTTGACCCAGCAGCTGCTCCGCGGGAAAAATAAGAGGCGGTCTGCTTCTCTAAAGGTTTACAGCCTCAGAGGACCAAAGTGGCAGCACTCTGGCCTCTATGAGCTGGTATTGACTTGATGGCAGGAGGGTGGGCTTTTTCCTACCTCACGTGTGTTCCAGAATGATCTTACACTTGTCCTAAGATCATTTCTCAGGTAGTTAAATCCCTTTGAGTCTGTCCAGCCTGCGCCATCCTCACAGTTGTTTTTGTTGAACCCACTGGTACAGCCATTGGGTTAATTTATCTTGTCCAGGGCCGTCCCCTTTTGCCCTGCACTTCGACTTAGAAAGCCTCCTGTCCTTTTTCAGGGACTGATCTTTCCTGAGAACATGTCCAAAATAAATGTCCAAGTAACATTTTGGCTGCACTTCTTCCAAGACAGATTTGTGTGACTTTTGGCAGTCCATGATATTGCCAACACTCTTTACCAGCATCATGATTAAAATGTATTGGATCTTATTCTGTCTTCTTTCAATGCCCAACTTTTGCGTGCAGTTGAGGCAATGGAAAATGCCATGGCTTGGCTCAGGTGCACCTTAGTCCTCAATGTAACATCCTTGCTTTTCAGCACTTTAAAGAGGGCTTGTGCAGCAGAAACACTCAATGCGATGCATTGTTTGAGTTCTTGATTGCGGCCTCCATGAATATTGCTTGTGGAGTCAAGCAAGATAAAATCGTTGTCAAATTCAATCTTTCTGCATTTATCATGAAGTTACTTATTGATCTGGTTGTGATAATTTTTACTGTTTTTCTTTTCTGATGTAAAAATTCTTTTTATATTTCACACTTGCCCTACATCATTTGATGAATGAAAGAAACAGAGTTTCAAAATACACTCTTTAAGAAAACAGCTTGTAAGTGATAAATATCCCTGACTCTGAATAAAATATCTATAATCATTATTCTATACTATCAAATTGTTAAAAACATTGCTGGTTAAAGAATACTTGATTAATAGTAGAATTAAATTTACACATTCATCTGTGTATTTATCAGTGTCATGTGTGGTTACAGAAAGGGCCCATAGGGTTGAAAAGGCTGTGATCAATTTACAAACGAGAAACATATTCCAAATCCTGTTAGCAAATCCGTTATCTGGAACTCCAAGTCCACACATGTTGGTGGCACATGGGGTTCTTTGCTGGGCTGCTAAGGACAAGATCAGGAGTTCAGTCCCACCAGCTGGTCTGAGGAAGACAGATGCGCTTTCTGCTTCCATAAAGATTTACAGGCCTTTTAAACTTGCCCCTTTCTCCACCGTCATTTCTCAATGGAAATAGAAAACAGTACGGTACATGCTACAGAGCAGAAACACGTCCATATCAGTCAATTCTTGTTACCCGAAATGAGGAAGACGGTTTTCCTCACACAGGTAACTGTCTGCACTAAGTATGTGTGAAGTTACTCAAAAGTTGTATTTAGAAAGCAGAGTTAACTCCTGCCAATAGTTTTGAATACTAAATATTCTAAGTTCCTTCATGTGAAATACGTAACATTTGCCACCAAACTTTGGGGACGTGAGCAGTTATAATCAAGAATTGGCAAACTCAAAACATCTGTGATTTTTCTACAAATGTAGCAAATACCTCCAGAAACCACACATACAGAGACACAAAAAACGAACCCAGAGCCATCAAGTTGATTCTGAGAAATAGGCACTTACATAGGGTTGCTGAGGCTATAAGTATTTACTGCCACAGGAAAGATTCTCTTTGTTCCCTCCCAAGTAGTGTCTAGTGGATTTGAATGACTAACCTTATGGTTCATAGCCCAATGCTTCCCCAGCAGCGTCACCAGGGCCCCGTAAATACCTCCTAAGCTCAGAAAAGTTGTTGATGAGCGTAGATGTGACTTAAAAGACATTGCTCATTTTACGTTTTGGAATAATCAATATGAGTGCCTCCAAATCAGGTAACAGGAGAAAAACAGAAAAGGTGGTAAATGTGAAAAACAGGGGTTCTTCTCCAATGAAAAAGCACATTTTGATCATTGGCTCTGTTTGCAGGATTTCTAAGCATCTTTAACATTACCAACATCAACCAATCATTATCTTCTTCATCAATAACCATTCATGATTTAAGTTTAATTTTACTAAACAAAATGAGTTTAGTCTACTGACACATCTCTGTGTTAACTTGCGAAATAAGATCCATTATGCCAATAGATCACATCATATGTTGATCAAAATTGAAGATATTGAATTATACATTCATGATAAAGAATTGATGCTGTTCTTGATATGAGAGTTGTAAATTGGAAGGGCTTATTATCTGGAAAATGCAGTACAAGAATAGTGAATTTTCAAAAACTGTTTAAATCACAGATATGAAATATGATACAGTAGAACCCAGAGTGAGCAGAGCAGAGTGGAGGACACCTTGTACATGCGGAAGCTGAATGGATTGCACTTGTATAATACATTTTTCTAGAAGGAAAGAAGTCATCTTTAATGGTAAAAGAGACAGAGACATTAGAAGGATCATGAGTCATGGCATGCAGTTCAACACAGCAGAGGCTGAGGCATGCGGGTGAGGCAGATCTCTGGTCTCATTCACGTCATCACTCACTCATTGTCTTTGAGTTGTATCCTAGTCAAGGCGACTGTACTGGACAGCCCAGAACTTCCCCTGTGCGTTTCTGAAATCATAAGTCTTCATGGAAGTCAAAAGCTCATATTTCTACCTTGGACCAGCTGGTAGGATTGAAGTACTGATCTTGTGGTAGCCCACAACACCACCAAGGATCCTCATTATCATCATAGAGATAATGCCTGCTAATATACTTTATATCCCATTTTATGACATCAAACACACACAAATCAGATATAAAACACAGACAATCTGGAACAGTTTAATTACATAGACTTTACAAAAAGTGAACATGTCAATACTTGTCACAAGTCAACAAGACCACAAACTCAGAGGGTTTAAATAAGACAGAGTAGAAACCAGGCGCCGAGTGTAGTGGCAAAGGTTTCCTCAGCACCGTTATGAGAGAGGACTGTGCACCGTTATGAGAGAGGACTGTGTAAGTGGTGGGTGTAGCACTGGGTGAGCTCCGGAGGGAAGTAGAAGAGTGTTATAAAACAGCAACATTGTTTTATAACTAGGATAGCATATTATTGCTAAATTTGTGCTGAAAAAGAATAGAGGGTTATTGAAGAAAAAAAATGTGTGATGACTGTAGTTTTACACTTGTGAGTTCTAGAAACATTTTCAAGAGAAGAATTGATAAGAAAGTGAAGCCAGTAAGGGTCGAGAAAATGTGAACATGGAAAGCAAAGAGCAACAACAAGCAAGAACCACAAGAAAAACGCCCTGCCACCCAGTCCATTCTGATGCACAGCGACTCTATGGACAGAGGCGAGCCGCCCCCGTGGGTTTCTCAGGCTGTAAATATTTACAGAAGCAGAAAATCACATCTTTCATCTTCTGAATTTCTGCTGTGTTCATGATGTGTTCAAACAGCCAGCTTTGTGGTCATCCACGTGAAGGATAACTCACTGTGCTCCTAGGGCTCCTTAGGCAACCAAATGGGAGGGCTTACAGCGAGGTTTGCACACAGACCTCAGACAGCTGAGAGAGATAGTGCTATGTCAAATACAAAACCGAAGTGAACATAGATTCATAAAAAAGGATGCAGAATAGACAGGTTTTCATGGTGTTCTGCTCCCAGCCAGGCCACTCAGCTCCGAGCAACTCTGTAGTCAGAATATAGCTGCTCCTTGGGCTTCCAAGCCTGGGAATTGTTATGATGGGTTTGAACCACTGGTCTTGTGGTCAGGAAGTCAACGCTTAACTCACTGTGCAATAAAGGGCTGCAGGAGTCTTTAGCATTGTCTTTAGGAGTCAATTACTTCAAAAGTTTGGTCAGTGCAATGCACAGGTCCTTATGCTCATCCCGCTGAGCTGATGTAGCAGTTTATCAATACTGTGGGGTTTAAAACACAGAAGTTCATTCTCCTGGAATTCTGACGACCAGAACATCAAATTCAAGGTGTCAAGATTTCTTCTTCCCTGCATCTCGGGTGGGGGAGGGACATCGTGAGGGTTTGTGTTATCTCCTGGGATAATCCCTGGTATTAGTCAGAGACCTCCTCCCCTACCAGAACATATAGAATCCTTTGTAGTGTTGACTATCAATTTTACACATAGAATAATATGTAGGTACATAGTTGTGAATTGCTTAAACATAATATTTGTTAGTTTATATGTTTTATATTAAAAAAATTGTTTTGTAAAATCTTTCTACATTGTATTACATTTCATAATGTTGATAATTCAATAAGCTCACAATAGATAAACATTTCATAATCTCATATTTAATACATATTAATGATGTTAACTGCAACATTATTCGTTTTCACATGATCAGTAACTGAGATGTCCTTTAAAAGTGTTTTCTCTTTCTTTTCTTTTAATGCTATATCATTCTCAAAAACATTATTAATATATATGTTCACAAATGCCAACTACTACACTATTATACATAATATATCAGAAAATTTGACAAGTTCACTGACGATAGACTCACTGGCAGCACCACCAACAATATCGCATAGTGGTAGCATGCGCAGACACGGCCATGTGATTAAAAGTGTCATAATTGGTTCATAACGATGCCTCTAACAAGGGAGCAATGCAAGGGTCAAAAACTAAAGGTGCACAGAGTTTTAACTTTATAGACATATTGACACATGTAAACTGGGCTGGAGGGAGGAAGATGAGGTTGTCTGCTTCCTTAAAGATTTAAAGCCTCTTACAGTTAGCGGTAGCCCTAATCTACAAACAACTAGTTCTTACGACATGACCCTGCTCAATGCATGCCCTCATAGTGACCACTGAAGATACAGGTGCTATATCAAAGTGTGCTAAAGAAGGAAGATGGTGTCTGGCTATCAGAAAGAATAGTGTCTAGAGTCTTAAAGACTTGTCTTAAAACAAGCAGCCATCTAAGTGAGGTGTCAGCCAAGTTCACACAACAGAAGCAAACCAACCTGTGTCATGCAAGGATTGTAAGTAATAAAAACCAAACCTGGAGGAGGGAACGATATTAGAGTCTAAATTCTTAATACCTAATTTGCAGAAGGCAAAAAAGCCATTCATAGGGTTTCCCATGCTGATTAAGCCTCCAAAGAAAAGGCCTTGTGATCAAAGTGCATAGTAGAGTGAATTACTGTAGCTGTAGTGAGGTCAAAATGTGAGGTATTATTGTTTGATCACCCTCTTGATACAATGTACATTTGTTCCCATTTTTAGAAAATATTTTCTACTTGGCTTTCAATTGAGCCTTTTCTATTTCATTCTGCCGTTGTTGGGCTGTTGCGTTTTGTTTTGACTTTGCATGTTTGTTCTGTATAGGAAATCAAGTACAGGTAAATCCATAAAGACAACAATGAGATACGCAGTTGAAGAGGGACCCGAGAGAGGAAGTGGCAGGAGTGGAACACTAACCGGGACAAAGCGGGAGACCTGCCCTGGGGTTGAGAGTGGCGATGGTCGCACACTTCGTACGAATGTGATTGGACTAGTGAAATGTATGATGTGTGCATTGGAGGTTGGTGAAACTGTCAGAAAATAAGTGAACTAACTCATTTTTAAAAGAAGATACAGTCTCAAAAAAACCACAGGGCCAGTTCTCTCTCCTACGATCTCTTTATGAGTCAGAATTGACTTGATGGCAGTGAGTTTGGTAGTTTTTGTCGTTATAACTGACTGCAGAACTACTTTTCTTAAACAATTAATACATTTATGCGTAGGCAATGGACTGAAATTTCATCGACAGTGTTTTTGGTGTCATCCATCCCCTCAGACAGTGTTGCCTGGTGTTGTCCCACCCACGTTCCACTTTCCACCTCACCCCCATTGATCCTGCTGCTTCCAGACAGACTATGTTCTGCAGCAAGAAGTTCTTGGTTTGCCACTACATTATTCCAACTTCTACCTCCACTCTCACATGGGAGGCTGAATAATGTGAACAATTTGGTTTTAGATATATGATGATCCAGATAACTTCCTGCATACCAAAAAAATAGTTATAATTCCTAGTATCAAAGAAATATTTTATCCCTAAGTATGGTAAATATAATGATTTATTTTCTCACTCAGAATAATTCTCCTAGTACAAATAAATCTAAGAGCAACAAATCCCTAGATTTATGCCTTAACTCTATTGGGAAGAATGTGAGAGGTGAGGTACTAAAAGGATGGAGTTTAGCTCGATATTGAAACTGCAGCTGTTTCTGACTACACCCATATCTTTAGATGACATACTGAGTTTAACGTCTCTGAGTCACCAGTGGAAATGAACTTGAAACTCTATGGGGCTGAATTATGGTCCTCTAAGAGCCGTTAAAATGTTGAATTTTAGCCCTATCCATCCAGACACTAAAACGCCAGATGCATAAAGTTATTTGAACGACGTGCTTAAGGAATGACCCACACTTGCTTCCACTACCTTTTGTATTCACCCAAACCAGTGAATTCTCTTCTGCTCCTTATAGTTCCTCACATTGGACATTCAACTTGGTCAAACTTTTGGGCTTGATTAGAAACAGGATAACTGTGCTAAAAAAAATTCTGTCTTTTTATATTTTGTCTAAAATTTCCACTGCTTGCTAACCAACTCCTATTTCACACTTAACCATATATCAGGAATCAGATGTTTTGTGGAATGTCCCATTTAATTCTCTTGAAAATGGAGAGCAGAGATTTGATATCTTTGTAAGGTACTTCAAGTCCGAATAATTAGGTTAATTGATTAATTAGGTTAATTTATAAATGATGGCAAAACAGCACATAGCACACAGTTTGGACCCTGAAAAGTATCTAATACATATTAAATATAAATTGATACTTTGCCTTGGAGATAAGAAACATTGTGTGTGATTATTCATAGTAATTCTTTTAGTATGTACCTATTTCTTTTTCTCGTAGACTGAATGATTTTGAGGAATTATATTAAGATCCCAGAATTCAAACTAGATACATAAGAACATGAATTATGTTCATATCACTACCTACATATCTAACCATATTCTGTTAAAATATAAATTATGTCTATAATATTTTTACTTGCCTCACGTGATTATAAATAATGAAACAGAATGCACCAGACACTATGCTTCCTTTTATAAAAAGACAAAAATTATTATTTGTGCATTGTCTTGACCTCGCCTCCAGGTTATGTGGAAGTAAGTAATGAAGAATCAGAGAGGAGAGAGAGATGAGAAATGCTGTGATTTGAAACTCTTAGGAAGAGAAATCTTTCAATTCTTTATGAAATTCTAAAGACTGTCGGTAAATAATACCGAGTACTAATATTTTGTGAGTGCCTGTGAGACAGTGATAAATTGGTTGATTTTGAGCACGTAGAACTCATTTGTTACCCCAAAATAGAGTAAAACAAGTTGCGCAAAAGCTCCTACTATTGGAAAAACATAATAAAATGAATAAACTGAGAATAAAAGAACTATTTTAGAAAATGCTGAAATTTAAGTTTTGCATTGAATAAATATGTAAGTGTATATACTTGCAAAGCATAACCCCAACCAAAATCCACTGCCATTGAGTTGATTCCAACCCATAGCAACCTAACCATACCAATATGGAGTTTGTAAAGAGTTAAATATCTATGGTAGAAGGTAGCCTCAACTTTCCCCCATGTAGAGGATGGTAGATTTGAACCTCCAACCTAGAAATTAGCAGTTCAACACTCACCTGATAGTACCACGAGAGCTCCTTTCACAGAGCATAGTTACTAGATATACTCGGCAATGGATGTGCATTTGTGCAAGCTAAGGAGAAATAGGTTATATAGCCTTAAAATGTATATTCATTTATTTCATAAAGGTTAAATAATTTATTGATGCAGGATAAGTAAAATCCATTGTGAAAATATACCTTTAAGCGATCAGCCATGATGGATTAACAGGGGCTCAATTTGCCTTCCTATTTCAAAAGACTGAAAAGGCAGACATAATATATGAAATTTGTTTTTAACTAGTTGTTATTAGGTGGAATGAAGGGCAGTGTTCCCATGAAAATACGCGAGCTGAGTCCTACCCTTTTCCAATAAACTTTCCTTCAATTGTTTCTCTGCTGAATTGCTGGAAAGGGGAATCCAGGAGGTGCTCAGCACGCTCCGTGAGCTGTGGAGACAAAGCAAGGTCCTAACAGGATGAGAGAGACCAGGGCCAGGAGTCTACACAGGTCTGGGAATCAGTTATTTTCCGAAGTGGCAAAATTATTAATTATTGGGCCATTAAAAGTAGAGTCGTCAGAGGGGGTTTGTTTTTTAATGGGGAAAATTAACCATAGATTAAGCACTGCTATGACCCTGCCCAACAAAACTTAAGGCCAAGATACAAAGTGTTTCCATATATTTTAACTATATTAAATAGAGCTCATGAATATTTGCATTCTAGCACTCAATGAAGGAAAATACACAACATGGAGCACCTAAATGAAAATTACTAGACATGCAAAGAAGGAAAACAATATATTATAAGGAGAAATAAATCAAACAATTGAAATGAACACAGAAATGACAGAGAAAAGAGAATTCATAGACAAGGATAGTAAAATTGGAATTTTAGCTATAATCTGTATGTTCTAGAAGTTAAATGAAATATTGAATGTGAAAAATGGATAAATAAAAGATGATCTAAACTTTCAGATGTGAAAAGTTTCACATACTATATAGTATCTGATATAAAAAATACTGGATGAGATTCTTAATAAATTATACTGTACAGAAAAAGAGATTAGTAAAACTGAAGCCATGCAATAGAAGCTGTGTAAAGTGAAACATACAGAGAAAAGACACTTTTAATTCACACTGACCACACATCGCTGAGAGGTACCGCAAACCGAAGGGTTTATTAATATAAATAGAAGATAGTCCTAAAAGGAGAAATGCACAAAGATAGAGAATATACCATATTTACACTAATCTATAAAAACCTAGGATGGGTATACTTATTCAAGTGAAACCAATGATAAAGTCATTTTGAATTGAAAAAAGGTAAATAAAATTCATCAAGAGGCTAAAACAATATTAAATGTATATACCAAACAATTAAATATTGATTATGAAATATTTAAAGCCAAGCCAAACTCAAAGACCCAAGCTCACTGCTACTGGGTCAATCCTGATTGATCGCAATCCTATAGGATGTTTACAGTTGTAAATCTTCACAGGAACACTAAGTCTCCTTCTATTGCAGAGTTGCTAGTACAGTCTAACCACTGGCCTTGTGGAAACCGGTCCATCACAGAGTCCACTACATCGGCACAGCTCCTTCTCGAAAGGCTGAACAATCTTACTATTTATACATTTAACAACCGAGGTTAAAACTACATGAAGCAAAAACAACAACAAAAACCTGACACAACTGGAAAGGGGAATTGTCAAATTCAGAACAACAGTCAAAGGGTTCAACAACCGTCTCCCAGTATTCAATAAAATGAGTATAAAACATACTTAGTATAGATTTAAAACTTTTGATCAACACTTCTAAATTAAGACCTTTTAGACTATGTAAAATATATTATCAGAACCCAATCAAATTAAATTGGAAATTAGTAGCAGAGAGAACGTGGTAAAATCTCCAAGTATTTCAAAGGTAAATAATACACTTTTAAGTAAGTCATTGGTTTCCTGGGTTGGGCAAATGGCTAAGTGCTTGAATGCTAGCTAAAGGTTCAGAGTTTAAACTCTTCCCAAGGTGCCCCGGAAGACAGGCCAATGATCTGCTTTGCAATGTCACAACCTCAGAGTCTTTATGGAGCAATTCTATTCTGTACAAATGGAGTTATCATGAGTTAACCTCCACCCAAAGGCCACTAACAACAACAAAAACCTATAAGTCAGTGTTAAAATGACAATAAAATTACAAAATATCTTAAATGATAATATAGATATCAAAATGCAGCTGAAGATGAAGTAAGTTTGCAGCTTTAAATATATTAAGAAAATAAAGCTCTCACAGCAGTGACCTTAGGTTTTATCTTAAGAAAATAGAACAAAATATTGATATATAGCCTAAAGTGAAGCATAAAGGTAATAAAAATCAGACTGAAAATCAATGACACTAAAAGGAGATGAAGTTGGTGGTATACAATGAGGTTGGTGGTAGGGACACTTTGAGAGTGTGAGATTGAATAAGCGTGTCAGTACCATACTACACATCTTAATAAAGAATGTTTTTCTCATTTACCAGGGTCATGTTGATGCATACTTTCATCATTGGTGTTGAAATTGCTCTACTCCACAGATAAGCTTATTTTGTCTAGAGAGAATGCTACTATCACATTTTGACTAGAGAATTCTTTCAATTATTGCAAGTCTCCTAGAGATTTGTGGTCCATCCGAGGGGCAATTGGGATAGAAGTATTTCAGCGCTGGCACTTCTACTATGAAATATAAAACAAACAAGCTCACTGTCATCGAGTCCATGCCAATCCATAATGAGAACAGCTTCTGTGGGTTACTGACCCTGTAAATCTTTACAAAAGAAAGCCTCATCTTTCTCCCCTGAAGCACCTGGTGGGTTTGAACCATTGACCTTGTTAGTAGCCTAGCCTACTGAGCCATGAGGACTCATTGGTGCCTTCTAATTCTGTTTAAAAAAGTGTTTTCAAGGTCATAGTTCTAACTAAGGGAGAACATGGACTCCCAAAGGGAGACTCGGAGAGGTAGAATAACAGATTTGACACGAGTGCTGTATTTTCATTACTGCGGGTCCTGTAAAGAAGAGGAGTGCAGATAACTAGGTAGTCTTCAGCTTATTGGTACTGTTGGTAGTTGAATCATAAATTCCAGTTCTACAAGTTAGCTATCACTGAAAAAAGTGAAGACGGCCACAAAAACGTAGTTGGAAGATTGTTTATACCAAGCACATAGTCTGAGGGTCTGGGAGAATTAAGAAGGATGTCCTAGCATGAGAGGAACTCTGGAATAAACATGCACTTTTCCTCTCATCATCTTGAGATTTATTGTCTAGAAATAAGAATCTTAGTAGTTACTTTGTGTCCACAGAATTCTCTTAAAGCAGACAGTAATAATCAGAAAAAATTAACAACATTGCTATATTTTTCTAAAAGGTCTCAGAAGCTCCTTTTGATGCTTTAATTTTCTTCTTTTATTTTTTTAAATAAAGAGATAACCCTTCAGGTAAATCCCCCAAATAAGGTACATGGTTTAAATGGTACCCAAAACAACAATGAAAAGGTCTTGCAGATTATATTTATTAACAGATGAGTTGGATTGTATAAAAGTCATAAATCTTTCCACATAGCAAAATACACGTTGGTGGTATAGCTAACCCACCTTAATCAATCATCTTATTCAAATACTAATATAGGCCGAAATAGACTCTTTCGAAATTGCTGAGTATTTTCTTTTATTTTTCATATTGTCTTTGTTTTGGGTAAGGGTATTTACTTGTATTTTACCATCTATTACGTAGTGTTGTCAGTTAGAATCTGTCTTCAAAGTTTGTGACACAGAATTCAATAGTCAATCAGCCTTAAACATTTTCAGATGCACGTATTATTTGGTTAGGACTGTGCTCATTAAGGGAATAAAGTCAGGCTTTTGAGCTTGCCCTCTTCCCTCTACCAGCTTACCATTCTGTCCAATTGTCTTCTGAATTTGAGTAACAGAAAAACAAGACTAGAAATGTAATTCCTAAGGAAGCAGTAAATTGATCTTTTGGAATGATAGATTAATATAAAAATCATGTCCATTTAAGGTATTTTAAATTACAATGTATTACTTTATAATAGAATGTTCTTTTCCAAATAGATGTACACCTCATAAGAACGTAAAGCAGGGATACTGACAACCAGATGAGCAAATGTCATTGATCACATACACTATTTGATCAGGATACAGATCTCAAAGGGGCGATAAAACAAATGATTTACTGATAATCAAAATTATCCTTTAAAAATGTCCAATTCAGAACACCTAATAGAAAGGGAACAACCAAATGATAGTGTTCTATTCCTTAAAATTTCCAACAAGATTCTACAACCATCTGAAGATCAAACTCTGTTAATCCCTATAAATATGTCTAATTTTATTAGATGATAGGTCTGGAATACAACTTTTTTATTCCAAAAAAATTTCCAGGAGATTTTTTACTCTTTAGTGTAGGGTTAGATGGGCTATGGATAGTATGCATTGCAATAAGCATGCAATAGAATGATGCATTTAAGAGAATCTTTAAAAAAAAGAGAGAGAGAGAAAATCTTTAACTTGTCCTAAAAAGGGTTCTGTTATGTAGAAACATTTTGTAATTTTCCCTAATTGTCCCAGACTTTTCCTTCTTACACAAATATTTTGCTATGCGCATGACCTATGACTCTGAGCTGCAGTTTCCTGCTTGGGTTCTGCCCGTTTTATGTTATCACATATTGCACAAAGTCATTTTGTGACTAATTCCCAGAGCACTGACTCACACTGTCGCTGTTGCTTATCTCTTCTTTTTTCCCACATGGAACTGGCTGTTGTCTCTTTTCATAATTAAAAAAATATAATGAAAAAATGCACTTTAAGATAAAAATTAAATATAAATAAGTACTCATCTCATGATAGTTATATTTTGTGCTATTAGAACATGTGCTTTTCTTTGCTGCTAGATGCACCATTTAATATGTATCATAAGCAATCAGAATCTGACAGTACATCATAGAGGTATGCTATCTATTGCTTTAATTTCCACAATTGTCCTACATAGACATTTCAATTTTCATATTCTTACTTGTGCATCCTGAATTTGAACTTTAGTCTTTGTAGACTAGTAAAATATTTCTCTAAGAGAGGTTAATAATATATTTTTAAAATATTTAATCAAGATGATAGTAAGTCTAATGCTTGTACTTCCTTTTAAGTAGCATTGACTAATGGCTATAAAAGAAATGTCTTTAAACATATGGCTGTTAGATGATCTGTTTATTTCTTGATATACTACTAAATAAAGTTAACACAAGCCAAACCCTCAAAATTATTCCACTCAACAAACAGTAATTGTTACAGCATGCTTCACACTTGAAAGGATGGATTTCAACATCTTCTTAAAACACACGGTTCATGACTTTAAAAGCCTAACTACAAATCTGTTCTTTGTCTGATAATTAAATGAAACATGCTGAGGACTTAATTTTGCATTGTAATGTTAGGTTTACTTTGTTTACAGGGCACTAATGATTCTCATGTTGGAGGAATAGCGGGCCCCATAGGGTTTTTTTTGCCTTCTAGCACCCTGTTTCTACCCCCACCCAACGCCCACTCCCTAGAAGAAAAGCAATGAAAGTTATTTCTTAAGAGTTAGAAAGTATATTGCCAAGTACTCACGAGTAAAATCTCTGAAGAAAGTTCTTGAAAAGATTTTTTCCCCCCTTTTCAAACGCAGTTGAAGCTGTTTTGTTTTCCTTCGATGCTTCTTCCAAGAAGCCTGGAAGGAGGGGATACTGGGCAGATGGCGACCTGCCCTGCCGCAGTGGACGGGCGAGTGAGAACCACCCAGCTAGCGTCCGTCCTGCCTGTCCGAGTCTGTCTCTGGGATCCCCAGCAGCTTCCTGTTTAGCTCACTCCGGCTCTGACTGTATCTCGGCTGATGTGGCCAACCCTTTCTGTCACGAAGGAAAGTGACAAAGGAACAGGGAACACCATGGGTTTAGACGTCGTTGTTTGTGAATAATTATTCTCATAACTTTTCAGGATTCTTCAAATTAAAAACAACAGCAGCACTTTGTTTTTCGGGTTTTCCTTAAACATTACATATTTGTCCCTTAATCAAATGAATATTTTATTTTCTCCAAATGATGTCAGCCACGGTATCAGTGTATTTACGAAAAATCTTTGAGGACTACTGAAAGTCTCTCTTACTAGAGAGGCAATGCCTTTTTTCCTTAATTCCAGAAAGTCTGCGGTTTGAACCCTGCCTTAGCTACTGGCAAGTAGTGCGATTTTGACCAAGGTTTCTTTTTCCCTAAATAGGCATAATAAGTATTTGATATGAGCACTAAAGGGATGAACATATTTAAATCTCATAGGACATAGCCAACAAACCCTCAATATATATGTTAACTATTCGCATGGTTGCTATTCCTGTTATCTTTAAAGCTGACATGCAGTTTGCCCTCTGCATTTCCACACTGACATGTGGTTACATCGGAACTAAGATGACTAGACATTTAGTAGCATGAAAGAATCCACTGTGCCATACAGGCTAAAGCCATTTGATCAGACAAGCCATTCGTTTCGCTCTCTACCATAGGTTCGCTTTGTTCAGTAACTTTTTTCTTTCTTTTGATCTCTGCTTATGATCTCTGCTTTTGATCTCTTGTGCTGTAAATCTTTCTGACTCTTGACAGGGTCCCTGTGAGTTGAGATCGACTTCGTGGCATTGGGTAGATCCTTTTGTTGAGTTTCACTCAACTCACTCAGGGTTGAACTGCCCTTGCCGGTTTCCGAGACTGTAACTCTTTACAATCCTCATCTTCTCCAGAGGATTGCCTGGTGGCTTTGAACTGTTGGCCTTGCGGTTAGCAAGCTAATGTATCGCCACTGTCACCAGGGCTCTTTGTGAGTTTTAAATATTTATTAAATAACGAACTGCCTGGCACTTAAATTATTGCATTTGATTTTTATAACCACCTTAAAAAGAAAGTTCTTGTCAATTCCTCTTCCCTAGGAAAGTGGCTAGCTCACCAGGTGTTCCGTGGTGGAAAAGACCTGAACATCTACTCCTATAAACATTTCAGCCCAGGAAACCTGACGCGGCCGTTTTATAAATCCTATAGGTGGCTTGACAATGGGTTATGCGTTGGGCTGTGAACCAAGTAAGTAGTTATTTCCCACTAGCTGCTTCGCAGGAGAAAGATGTGGCACTGCACCTGTAAAGATGTACAGCCTGGGAAACCCACAAGGGTGGTCCCACAGGGTTGCTTTGAATTGGAATTGCCTAGATGAGGGAGTGTTTTTTAAAAATAGAGTCAATGTAAACTGGCGGAAGACTGGCTTCTACTCCCGTGAAACGGTTACAACCTTGGAAACACACCCACAGCTGGTAGCTAGGAGTCAACATTGACTCGATGCCAGTGAGTTTGGGTTTTTGTTGTTTTTTTCTAATTTGGAAGTAGCCACTTAAGTTGGGAAAGCAGCCCTGGAGGTGCAGCCCTAAACACAAGGTTGGCAGTTCAAAACCACCAGCCGCTCCTGGGGAGAAAGATGTGACTTCCTAAAGAATTACAGTCTTGGAGACCCACGGGGCGGCGATTCTGGTCTGCCTTCGGGAGACGCTGTGAGCTGCGATCATGCTGTCTGCTGTCAGTCAACTGCACAGTGAGTTCGGTGGTCACGTAGGCTGGATGTGGAGATGAGAGGCACACAGCAAAAACAACATCAGGCTCTCGGCAAGCTTGGGAGAGCGATCTCCCTGGTGCTTTGGAAAGGCACTTGGTCTCCGTCTGACCTAGGTGTGTGTCACTGTGCTTTGCTGAGAGGCATGCTTTCGTCTATGAGACGTGTCTCACTGCTTGGAAATGAAGAAAACATCTTCACTTTAGATCATGTTCTTCTTCCATGAGCTGGGACGTCAATTTAGCAACTGATCTAATCCTTTGTTTTGTTTTGTTTTCCTCTTGGTCTTATTTACCTGAGTTAAAAGGTGAGGGTACACATAAATGGAAATACATATTAGGTCGTTTTAAATTAAAATATTACCATTATAATACAGTTGGCTTTTGTAGCAAAAAATATTTTAAAAGTTCGGAAGTCTACAGTGTGTATGAAGTATAAGTTTGAGGTTAGAATATTTACAGGATTTTTTTCTTTTTTATTGCCAAACGTGGTTATTCTGATGACTGCTTAATTGCACAACTAATCCATGACAAATTACCAGACTAGTTTTAAATATTGCTTCAGGATTGAGGTTTTTTAATGGCTTCAAATTTGGGATCTTCAAATGTGACGCGAGGGACCGATTCAGGTCTACTTTACCAAACCTCTCCTTCTCCATCCATCTCTCGCTGATATTCTGGGCCAGTATTAACAGGTCCTCCAGATGCCTGTTGCTTAGAAGTGTGTTCTCTTATCTTGTCCGCATAAAGTTTCTGAATAACATCAAGTTCCTGCGCTAACGCCAGTGTTCCTCCGCACATGGATGGAGACTGCTGACTGGCCCGGAGAACCAGGGTGACTGTGCGACTTGCACGTCAGTCCCGAGCTGCCACAGAGTCATCGCCGCTGATTTATTTCTCTTGAACATTTATTTTCTCAACTTCTAGACGGAGGTAGTTTTTTGTTTGTTTTTTTTCAAAACCATTTTATTTGAAACTAATACAGATGGCATGTCATTCCATAGTTCATTCACATCAAGCAGTGTTGTACAATTGCTACCACAATTTCAGAACATTCCCTTCCTTTTTGAACTTGATATCTGCTCCCCCGTACCCCCCATCTTCCCCACTGTACCCCCAGGAGCCCTTATTCCACTTCCTGTCTCTGCAGGTTCCTCTGTAGTCCCGTGTTTCATATACCAAACCCCAGAAAAACATATGACAAAAAAATCAAGAGGGCTACCCACAATGTGAAATACACCAGAGACAAACCCACTATGAAAATAAAACAAACTCAAAGAAAATGTTGAAAACCAGATCAGGCCAAGCTGGTGTAAAAGGTGGATCAAGTGACAAGATTTTAACCTTTCAAGTCGGGCTTATCTTTTCGATCTCCTGTAGTCATTTCTTCAATTCTCTCTGTTTAGTAACTTGTTTTGTTATTCCCCATCCCTCCATTTTAGATAGAGGGAAGTCACCAGAAGCGTATTTCTTATGTAACTCTCCCTAAAGGATCTTGAGCTTCCACTATAATCCATACCTTTCTGCAAACCAGAATCTTACCATTTGGGCTCTGATTCTATTGGATTATATGATTTACAATTCTTGGGTCACAGATGTTGGTGTGCTTCTTCCACGTGGACTTAGTTGACATGTCACTTAGAAGACTGCTTGTTTAGAAACAAGCCTTTAAGACCCCAGCTGCTGTTCTATTTGATAGCTGGACACCATCTACTTTCTTCCCCACACTTTACTGCAGTACCAATATCTTCTGTGTTGCCTTCATGAGGCATGTTAGAAGTATTATGACTTTCAAAAGTTTTCTGGATCTATTCTCCTCCCTTCCCCCACCACAGAAAACTGTCATATCAAAATAAGGGCTGTAATTTCAAATTGGACAATAACAACATCAACCACAATAACAGAAAAAGAGCACTGTTATAATTTAATTGTGTCCCCCCAAAATTATGTTGTAAATTCTATTACCCTACTTATGATCACATTAAAAAATAAGTGCTCATTCCTTTGCTAATGAGGCAGGATTAAAATCAGCGTGATGTGTGTTTTTACTTAATCATTTTAAACTTTTGAGATATAAAAGCAGATTAAGCAAACAAGCAATTCCACAGCAAATGAGATCACCAAGCCATAAAGAAATAGAAGCTGGGCAGAGACAAGGATCTTCCACCAGAATCAGCAGAGGAAGAGAGCTGTTTCCTAGAGCTGTCGCTACAAATTAAGACTTCCAGCACCTTAAATTGTGAGAAAATTAAAGTCTGTTTCTTAAACTCACCTAACCGTGGTATTTCGGACCGAGCAATACCAGATCCTGATGACACGTACCGCCAAAGATAACACACGCAAGAAACAAGAATAACAAAAAAGGTTTAAAATGGAGCCCTTTGTTGCTAGAAGCGCTTTTGATTTTAGGAATATTTGTATAGCAAAATAATCTAGGCAGCAATCAATAATGCATTTCCTATGCTTTTTACTTTCACCAAAAGGTGGTATCTTGACTCAAATCAGAGTCTTGGTGGTATAATTGTGACACATTGGGCTTCTAACCGCAAGGTCCACAGTCGAAACCACTAGCCACTCCATAGGAGAAAGATGAAACTTTCTACCCTTGTGAAGACTTATAATCTAGGAAACTCACAGGGAAGTTCAACCCTACTGTATCTAGGTCACCATAAGTCAGAATGAACTCCATGGCAGGGAGTAGTTTTTAACCAAGCCCGTACTATTGATTAAGTAAGCCTGGTCCCAACCCTGTGTATCTCCCCTCTCCTTTATTTTGGCTATATCTTTCGCTCCAGGACAAGGAGTAACTTGAGGGGACTGTATTCTGAAAATATGCTTTTGACAAATAAGTATGAATAAAATTTAAACATAAATTAGTTTGAAATGTGTTTTAGAAATTCTTAGTTAAACTTGTAGCAATAACAGCAGTGTATTCAGAAATATAATGATTTCAAGCATGTATATTTCATTTGTAATAATAAAAATGTTCTCAAATTAGGTTAATATTTTCCATGGAGTTCAAAACAAAAACACACATTCAAATCTGATGATCAGAACCACTATGTTACTGTTGTTTTAATGGTTTATGTTTTGTAATAATAAGGTATCCCTTTGATAATTAAAGAATGATAACTTCTGAAAAGTGGTTGTAACTTATGGGACCATAAATATCCTGTCGTGGTTTGGGACTAAGAAATCCAAGAAGATGATCCAGAGAAGGAATCTGTGATAATTTATATTGTCAAAATTTGGAGAGCTTGGAAAAGTCGTTTTTCTTCAATAGACAAAACATATTAACTAATTAAACGGTGAACGCTAATGTTTATTTGATCATTGTCTAGGCATTGTAGTTGATAACGTGGTCTTGTTACTTAGGAGAAACTCTGGTAGTGCAATGAGGTAAGCACTGGGCTGTTAACAAAGAGAGTGATGATGCGAACCCACCAGCCACTCTGAGGTTGTCCGCTCCTTGAAAGACTGACAAGCTCAGAAACCTACTCTAGTGTTGCCATGGGTAAAATCTGAATTAAAATGAGTTTGGTTTTTTATTGCTACTGATGAACATTAAAAAAAATTAAAATCTCTCACACTGGAAAAAATAAAGTAAATTGAATTTATAGCTAATTTTCCTGTCTTTCTATAGCCATATATTCCTTTAAATAGCATGGTGGAATTTCTAATAACCTTACCCTTTCTTAAGGTGTCCCTGCCCCCCCATATGCAGTGTACAGTAGGACCCTGGTACTCGCCCGCATCAGTACTCGACATATTGCATCTCCACACACAATGTCGAGGACATTTTGCATCAGAGCTCGAGTCAAACATCGGAATCTGACCCGACGCACGTGATTTTTGTAAAAAGCAATTCGTGTTTCCGTCTCTCGCCTTAGTTGGCATTGTTAGTGCGCGTTGTTTAAACCTTTTGCGGCTGTGTTCCAAGCGGTTTGCTATGATTTTCTTAGTTTATGTGGCCTTTTGTATTGTTTCTAGATTTTAAAAAATGGGTCCTAAGAAATAGTTTTTTTTTAAAAGAATCACCATTTTATGGAAGTGGTTAACCGTGTTATCGTATTGTTGATAATTTAGTAAACCCTTTTAGAAAACAATTAAGCAAATGCCAACAGCAGACCACATTAATTTTTTTTTTTTTAGAAAAAGCCAGCCAGGTCCTAGTGAAAAAAGGCAAAGAAGGGGGGAAAAAACTCCTGAAAAGCAGCTACCAGTTGATTTGATGGAAGGGGATTCCCCTTCCACACAATGACTCTCTCTCCATCCCTCCTCTCCACATCCGGGTCCACAGATCCAGATCCTCATCCGTTTCAAGGTATGGGCCATACTGTAGTTGTTAATAACTTTTTAATGTTCTGTTTCTTATTTAAATTGTATTATTTAACTCTGAATTTATTTACTTTGAAATTTCTGTGTAATGTTTTGTATAAAAAGGCAAGGTTAGGGAAAAACATGGTGGTCGTGAATGGATTAATCTGTTTTCAGTTACTTCTTATGGGAAAAATTGATTCAGAACTTGACTGCATCGCATCTTGATGCTCCTCCTAGAACGGATGAGTGCCGAGGTCCGGTGTTCTACTGTAGTTTGTCCAACTCTTTTTGTGCAAATCCCATAAATATTTTTGCAGTTCTGAAACAAATAAAAAGATACTCAATCTATTTGCTTTCCATTTATATTATTTTTGGTCAATAGCCTTTCCCACAAAGCCTTCGTGACATGTCTTGTGAAATTTATCATGTGCTCTTTTGGCAGCCTGGGCTAGATAGTTTGCTAAAATATGCCTTCAAAAGTCATTCCCAGCTGGAGATCTTTTGCCTCCATTTATTTTTCTTTTGAGTAAAACCAATAAACATTAGTTTTCATGGGATTACCTTACAGAATCTCAAAGATAAGGAACAACTTTGTGTAATGTCAACTATATGATTAAAGAATCCAAAACTATGATAGTACTCAAACCATCTATAGTCTTACAACTTTAAACATAAATCTTGGATCAAATAATTTTTGGCAAAAGAGAAAGCACACAAAAGAAATTTAGTTTCCCCTCTCCAATTTTTTGTTTCTGCAATGAAATACACTTTTTCCTCTACTGTAAAAATTGATAAAAGTTTTGGACATCTAGCTATCTGTTGTTTCCTATAAGTAAAATTTCATTAATGTATTCTATTTACATATCTCTTTAGATAAATATGTAAAAACATAAAATACACATAATTTTACTACATGGACATAGTTATTGAACACTAACTATATAATAAGGATTGCTTTAGGATTTAAGGAAACAAAAAATGGCATTGGAATTTTCATTTGAATGTAGTAAGCTGAGTCTTAATAATGAACACAATTTTTTCTCGGTGAATGAGTTTTTCACAAAGAAAAAGAATGTTTCAACAAATGAGGGAAACACTGGAAAAACTCACTGTATTTCAAAAAATTTGGAAGACAATAAATTGACCAATTGACTGGGAGAGAGATATATTTATTTACATTCCAAAGAAAAGTAAAAGAAATTACTTTAATATCCCATGCAAGTAAATTTTTTCAGAAGTAAAATGTTTTACACCAACAGGAAACTACCAGAAAAACGAGATTCAGATAAAGAGGGGTTTCATTGCTAACATCACATAGATCTAGAGAACACCAGAAAGCTATTTAACTGTGTTTAACTATCTACGATATACAAATGGCCTTCATTCACTGATAAGAACAAATCAAACTGAGAAGAAACCGCTTCAAACATACAGTATTATCAGACAATGGAATGCATGAAGAATGACTATTGTAAAATTGGAAATCATCAAAGATGAATTTAAGGTTCTAAAGATTGATATCCTAGGTGTTGATGAACTGACATGGACCGATATTGGATGTTTAAAATTGTGCAATCATACTGTTTACTGTGCTGGGGGTGAGATAATCACTAGGAATAGCCTCACATTCATCTTCAGAGGAGAGCATCTCGAGTTCTGTCTTGAAGCACAGCACTGTCTGTGACAGCATCAATAACTTCTCTATGCGTGCAATGAAGACTGGTCCACACAACTGCAAGTCAGATTCACTCACCAACCACGAAAGCCGCTGATGAAGAACTTGAAGAGTTCTATGACTTCTTCAGCTGAAAATGGGTCAAGTATGCAATAAAGATGCATTGATAAGTATTAGCCATGAAAATAGGCAAGGTGAAAACAAAGAGGAAGGAACAATTGTTGGATGAATCTTGGCCTGTTTCATATAGTTATTAGTTTTTTTAATGATTTAAGTAGAATTTATTGGTGATAAATTATATTTTAGATACATTTCTACTACTCAAATTCACAGTCAAGATAGTACATAAATATACATTAATACCTTCAGAGAGATTAAAAGCATTTTTTTCATTTTTAAGGCAAAATATGGCAAAATGTTTAATTTGCAGTTCATTGAATAATAGTCAAGTTTCCCTTACTTGTGTATTTTTATTTTTTGTTTTATGAGTTGCTGTTTATATTATTTCCCCATTTAAAATTTTGATTGTTTGAATTTTTAATGATTTATGAGTGTTAGCATCCTAGTTGATTTCACCTTTATTTTCCATTCCAAAAGTTTTACCATTGAAATGAGAGTTAGCTTACCTTTTTTAAAAAATTAAAGAATGTTTCCAAAATTTGGTTTAAACATAAAAAAACATGAATCTATTTTTATTAGAGGAATATAAAAATACAAATATTCACACATGCATGTATATATATATTTAAGGATAAAATGTAAACTCTGTTTTTATAAAACAATAACTATTTGATGCCACTTCCAAAAATAATCATAAACATTACTGAATACCTATTATACAAGGGGACTTCAATAAGTTCATGGGGAAAAAATGGAATTAAAAGAAAATGGAAGTTTTCCATTAATTTATTAGGCTGCTAGTATACCTGGCACTATGATATACCTCTTCCAAAATAAATATTTTGATCTTTACAACGATATAAGCAATTGAATCTATTTTAAATTGCTATCATCTGATAAGTGGATAGCTTACTTAAATGGCCAGAGTTTTAATACTAAGGCAATATGTGCCTGAACACGGTTTAAAATTCAAATCTGTCATATCCCGTGACTGTGTTCCTCCCAGTGGCCTCTACTGCATTAACATCTGGCACGCAGGTGTCTATAAAACAGTCCATGGCGTTCAGAGTTCATTGGCAAGGCCTCCCTTGTCCTCCTGAGACTTGCTTTAAAATATTTCCTTCTTTCTCCTGTCCTCTCCTCTTAGCCTAAATGATTTCAGCTGCTTCAGACAAAGATGTTTAGTTCACTGAAGACGGAGAAGAGAAAAAGAATACAAAGTAGGCAACATAGAAAAAACAGTGGTGCTATTCCCCTTCAAATTTGATTTCTAAATTTGTTACATCCCGACTCACAGAGAACAAGTAACTATTTGTGGTTAATTACTGCCCTCTATTGACAACATGTTATATGCATCTTACATCATATTTTAAGGATATTTAGTGTTCCAAGAAATCTCATTTATAAAGTTGAATAATTAAACCTCAAAGTATTGAAATGCCTTTACTCAAACATCCATAGCTTCTTAATGGCATGAAAAAGACAAGCTTCCAGGTTTCATGACCTGCATTTCATGAACAGTCTTGTGTTCATTAAGTTTAAGTAGCAGTTTTGGTTTTGCTTGACAGTCCTTTTACATTTTCTGAGACTTTCGTGTTTGAACCTTTTCAAATTGAAGAGGTTATTTAAAATATTCTATTTCTTCATCTTTGTCACTAATGGTTGGTGTGTAACTTTGATTTATAGTTGTGTTATCTGTTTATGATAGTAAGGCTTTGAATCAACTGAGTGGGGCTAGTAACCTAGATGATTTGGCTTAATAGTTTCCCCATGATGCAGTTTCCTGGCATATGTAGCCTGATTCCTGAATAAGCAGACATTGTGGAGAGCTTGTTTGCGTCCTGCTGGATCTGGATCTTGCATCTGGCTCATCAATCTCTAATTCTTTGCCCTTGGTCTTGATCCAATGGACCACCATATTGCTTGCCAACCCTGGCAGCCATCTGTAGCCTGCCATTTGACCTGCCCATCTCAGATTTGTCAGACTCTGTAGCCATAAGCCTGACTTGCTAACCCTGGATTCATCCAGATCTGCACCCTGTAGTCTTGCTGCTTTGTGGTTGGTCTTTTTACCTCTTGTTTCCTCAGCCCCTGAAACTCTGTTACCATCAACCCTGGGATGTGAACCATCCTGGACTTACCCTCTTCAACAATTGTGTGAGACATTTTCTTGATATCAAATTTTCTTCATACACGTACCACTAGTTTTGTATCTCTAGAGGACCTAGCCTAAGACATTGATATTTTTTGTAGTTTTACTTATGCTTCAGGATAGATGTTCTTGAAATGTTCTTTTTGATGAAGAATGTGACTGCATTCCTCTTCAATATATCACTCATAGCATAGTAGATCATATGGTTATCTGATTCAAAATGTTTAATACCATCCATTTACACTCACCAATGCCTCTAATGCCTAGGATATTGATGCTTATGTATCTTACTTTATTTTTAACAACTTCCAACTTTCCTAGATTTATACTTCCTACATTCTATGTTCATTATTAATAAATATTTGCAGCTATTTATTTTCATTTCAAGAAGTGCCATATCAGTAAATGAAGATCCTGAAAACCTTGCTCCATCCCCATCATTAAGGTTCACTCTATTTTGAGGATGCAGCCCTTTCCCAGTTGTATTTTAATAACTTTCCACCAGAGGCACTCATCTTATTACAGAACAAAGACATGCTTTCTTTGGTGACATCTCCATGTATGATACGTTTGAGCAGTTCCAGTATGAAATTCGCAATGTTTTGGTTTTAACCATAATGTTTTCATTGGCTAATTTTAGAAGTATATTGTCAAGTTTTTCTTCCTCTTTTGCCTTTGTCTGGAATCTCCCCTGGAACCTATCTGCCGTGGTTTACTTTGCAGTTACCTGAAATATTATTATCTTAGTAGAACTTTTAGCATCATAGCAACTATTTAGTCACCACAGTACAACAAACTGATGGTCTTTTAAGGATTGAATTGTGTATTCCTCAAATATGTGTTAGTATACTAAATCCTGTACAAGTGAATGTAATTCTGTTTGGAAATAGGACGTCCTGTTTCCAAACAGGATTACGTTCATGTGCACAGGATTTGCATACTTGATAGAGAGACCATGTCGGTGTAGAATATATTCTAAATCTTATCATTTCTGAGTTCTAAGGATAACAGAGACAGAGATAAGAAACACAAATATGGTGGGAGTGGGAAAATAGATGCCTTGCAATAATTGCTAAAAAGACCACATACAAAAACTGGGGAACTTTTCCAAGAGATAAGGATCTTCCTCCGAACCAGATATGAGAGAGTCTTTCCCTAGAACTGGTGACCTGGACTTGGACGCTTAGCTTCTTTTGATATGTATGTTGTAGCAGGACTAGGAAGCTGGATTAGGCACAGTTGTAATCAAGGAAGGTTCAAGTTCATTTCACTCTAAGCTTGTCTTTGCTCTAGCCTTCCTCCATTATTAGCCATTTTAATAGGTATGGAACACTACTTTGTCACAGTTTTCATTTTAAGATTCCTTATGATATATGACACGGAATACATTTTATTTGCCATTTCCCATTTGTACACTTTTTTTAGAGAGATATCTGTTCAGCTCTTGCCAAGTTTTAAATTGTTTTCTAAGACATTTTATTAAAAAGTTTATCATATATTTTGATTATAAGTTCTATTTGATACATGTGTTGGGAAAATTTTCATCCAGCCTGTGGCTTATTTTTCCATTTTAAGAACTTATAGTTGTTTATAAGATTTTTCAACCAATGATATCGTCAAATTGATGCAAGCTTAGAACACTTACAATAAACAGAGAACTTATACAGGTGAATATGTAACAATCCTATTATTTTGATATTAAGGACATTTTAATTTTCACTCCTGGAATAAATCTGAGCAGTCACTGGGTGTCACTGTTGCTTTACCAAATGTAACACTTTTGCTCATAAAGACAATCATTTTGAAAAATAAGTTCTAATTAAGCACGTCATTAACCAACAAATCCACAGCATATCCTCCTTTCAGTTGGATTTAGGTCCAATCTACATGGCAAAGCAAGAACTACAAAAAAATGTGTTACATGATAAGTTCCTGATCTCAGACATGCTTCAGATAGTAAAATTCTTAATTCTTTAAGACATTTATATAGGAGTACATACGCTATTTTGAGCAATATTTTTCTCAAAAATAATGAATTAAGGTTTAGCATAGGAAGTATAATAATACATATTATATATTAAAAGTTAAAATTATAATTGACATACTATTATATGTGTGAGAATAAGTCAAGAAGAATTGGTACAAAATCAGAAACTTTCTTAAATGAAAATATCAAACTGTGAAACTGTTCTTTCTTAATATATCTGGATATGAGAAATCCAGGCCTATACACATTTGAAGGTAATATTTCTGTACCTTTAATCCTTACCTGAAAGATTCCGGGTTGTTTGATTTACAGCATGTCAAGGTGCATCTTGATTGAATCAAATCATGTTCCTTTTCAATGTTCTTTGACAAAAATAAGTCTGAAGGGGCAACACCAGGGCTGTAGAATGGATTGGGTAAGGCATCTCATTAAAATCCCCCAAGAACGGTCCTTGACACCCTTGAAGAATGAGTTAGCAAATTGCCAACGAGAAGAGCAAAGAAGGAAACAAACAAACCCCTCACCTGTGTTTTTTGTTTTAATCAAGATTGAGTTCAATTTTCTTAAAATTCCTTCCTTGTAAGCCTGTATGATTGTCATATTTCCTTCAAAAAATCTATCAAGATAATATTTTTCAAATTCCCAAAACCATTCTCCATGAGCTCTGGAGATGAAGATGCTACTTTCAATTTAGCGAGTCTAGTAGATCCCTCCCTCTGAAGCTACAGTGCTGAATGAATCTTACTATATGGATCATATCAGTAAATCCAAGGCTCACCTGGTTTTGATTAGTTCCATAAAATGGTCTTACTTAGCTTCAATCTTGCTTTTAAAAGACTGATAGAAAGGTCTGAGGTCTGTATTATCTCACAGAAATGGTTTTGGCACACCTGGAACTAAAAGCTTGCTGAGGGCAAGATGCTCATTTAAAATAGAAAACACTGAACCAGGTGAGGCCCCTCCACAATAGCTATTGCATCAACAGGAATCCTGCAAACCTTTCCCATCAGTCTCTGAGCGGTCGCCACAGTTCTTCGTTTGTTGAGATTAATGGGCTACTCTCTCTTTAAGATTTCCTGAGATTTCTTAAAAGTTTGGTTCACCTAAAACTGTTATTGCAAAGCTCCAATGATTTGGGAAGATTTCCAGGTTTTGAGTAAAAAAATTGATATTAGCCCTGACCTCAAAGTCATTTCTCCCCATAGCACATAGAAGGTATTTCAAAAGCACAACAACAAGCCCAAGACAAGTGTATTACTGAAAAAAAACAACAACACACCTGTAACCATCCATTGATTTCAAAAACTTTCTTCACTATATTTTGTTGTGAACAGATCCAAAAATTTAAACAAGGGGTGGTGGAGGGCCTGTCCTATTTATAACTTTATGCATGGGGCATATTTGTCAAACAGTTAATTAACTCACGGTGAGATATGTGATATTACCTAGTAGTCATGATTTCACGGGCCTTGTCTGGCCCTGAAGAGGCCACGATGGCATAGCGGTTATGCAATCAGTTGCTAACAGCAAAGTCAGCAGTTTGAATCCACCAGGCCCTCTGAGGTAGAAAGATGGGGCTTTCTACTCCAGTGAAGAGTTGACAGTCTCAGAAACTTATAGGGGCATTTCTACACAATACTACCGGGTCTCTGTAAGTGGACAACTAATGGATGCAGTGAATTTGGTTTCTGATTTTTGATCCTGTGGGCCAGATATTCCACACTTCTGGTTAAACTCAGTAAAAGCCATCAAAGAGAATGTGGAAATTAATGTACAGGATCACTGACATCACATACAAATAAAATTATGTTAAAAAGAATTAGCAAATGATCGAAGCAAACAACTGACAAAATCCCTAGTGGATGTAGGGAAAGACTTACAATGAGGGACATCACTGCCGATGCACATGGACATTGGCAGAAAGCAATGGCCTTCAGAGCAATATTTCCCTCTTTTACTGACTATGAAAAACATTCATAAGAAGTTTTGGGTAATATTGTAAAGAATGAGCCTTCCTGGACACTTCATTTTGTTTATGCTCATGTAGGGACCTTATAGGACAAAGTCGAACTGTCACTTTGAGTTTCTTGGGCTGTCAATCTTTACAGTAGCAGAAAGCCTCCTCTCTATGCCATGGGATGGGTAATGGTTTTCTTTTTTTTTTTTTAAGACACAATTTTATTTATTTGTAATTAGAAATAAATATCTCACAATATATAATTACATATGGCTTTGTGATTAATCACTATGTTTTAATTATGGTCAATTTATAGCAAGGAAAATACATACTGCATATCAGATAATTAAATTATAATTCATAACAGTATCAAAATTATAATTATGAAGTAGCAACAGAAATAATTTTATGGTTGGAGGTCATCACAACATGAGGAACTGTATTAAAGGGTCCTGGCATTAGAAAGGTTAAGAACCACTGTCCTAGTGGTACAGAAAATGTTTCTTTTTTTTTTTTTAACATTTTATTAGGGGCTCATACAATGGCTGACCTTGTGGTCAGCAGCCCAACACGTAGGCCACCCTACCACCAGGGCTCCTAATAGACACTGGTATCTCTGAGTTGGAATCAACTCAATGATAGTGAGTCTCATTTGTTTTTCTTTTTGTTCAAGCATAGTCTTTACAGAGACCAAAATCAGTCACTAAAATAGAAAATGGGTACTTTTTTCAATTCATTGCCATGAGTTGGTGCTGACTCCTAGAGACTCTATAGCACAGAGTAGAATTGCTCCATAGCGTTTCTGAGGTGGTGAATCTTTACCAAAGCAAACAGAATCATCTCCTTCCTCCGGCGTGATTGGGAGCCTTCACACCACTGACATTTTAGTGAGCATTTCAACACTTGACCAACTGTAAAATGAAAGTTCCTTCAATCCTCTCCTGGAGACACAAAAATGGGAAATAAATAAAGAACACTGAACAAGAATTCATGCATTTGAATTTTAGTATCAATGAAGAATATTAAATATACCATGGATTTCCAGAAGAATGAGTGATTCTACCTTAGAAGTGTGGGTGGCTGGACTTTGATCTGATGGGACCAGCCTCTGGAGAAGGACACAATGCATTATAAAGTAGCAAACGAGAAAACAAAAGTAAAACAACAACAACAATAAACAAAACCAACCAAACTCAATGCTGTTAAGTGCATTAAATAATCATCACAATCCTATAGGACAGAGTAACAGATTTCCGAGAAAGCTCTATGGGTTTTCAGGGACAGTTAATGTTTACAGCAGCAGATCGCCTCCTCTTTCTCCCCACCAGCAGCTGCCCCGCCAGGGCGTCTTTAGAAAGCTAGAG
The DNA here is from genome assembly GCF_000313985.2 of Echinops telfairi. NCBI lineage: Eukaryota > Metazoa > Chordata > Mammalia > Afrosoricida > Tenrecidae > Echinops > Echinops telfairi. The sequence goes on from NW_022103899.1 coordinate 13,271,080, forward strand.
CTATTGAAAAAGAGAAGACCCTTAATGACATGGATTGACACCATGGCTATAGCAATGGGATCCAACAGAGGAATTGCAGTGAGGTTGACGCAGGGTCAGGCAGTGCCTGGTTCCGTGCACGTAGGGGTGACGCAGGGTCAGGCAGTGCCTGGTTCCGTGCACGTAGGGATGACGCAGGGTCAGGCAGTGTCTGGTTCCGTG
>NW_022103899.1:13271380-13288996 GCF_000313985.2 Echinops telfairi
TGCACGTAGGGATGACGCAGGGTCAGGCAGTGTCTGGTTCCGTGCACGTAGGGGTGACGCAGGGTCAGGCAGTGCCTGGTTCCGTGCACGTAGGGGTGACGCAGGGTCAGGCAGTGCCTGGTTCCGTGCACGTAGGGGTGACGCAGGGTCAGGCAGTGCCTGGTTCCATGCACGTAGGGGTGACGCAGGGTCAGGCAGTGCCTGGTTCCGTGCACGTAGGGGTGACTCAGGGCCAGGCAGTGTCTGGTTCCGTGCACGTAGGGGTGACGCAGGGCCAGGCAGTGTCTGGTTCCGTGCACGTAGGGGTGACGCAGGGCCAGGCAGTGTCTGGTTCCGTGCACGTAGGGGTGACGCAGAGTCAGGCAGTGCCTGGTTCCGTGCACGTAGGGGTGACGCAGGGTCAGGCAGTGTCTGGTTCCGTGCACGTAGGGGTGACTCAGGGCCAGGCAGTGTCTGGTTCTGTGCACGTAGGGGTGACGCAGGGTCAGGCAGTGTCTGGTTCCGTGCACGTAGGGTTGTTATGAGTCTGAACTGACTCAACAGCTCCTAACAACAGCGTACTAATCTGTAAACTGAAGTCCTAAATATAAAATTGAAATGATTTCATCCTATATATTGTCCATTGCAGTCCATTGCATCATTATACTTGGAGATAATTTTTGTGTTTGAAAGGTCTTCCTTCAGAAAATAATATATCTGGAAAAAAAAAAAGGCATCTTCGGTTGCCACTGTATCAGAGAAAATGGCCTATAGAGATTAGCTTATCTCAAAAACTGCTATGCTTACACTCGTTCTCCAAGTTTCCTCCTGTGCTTTATACATGCCTCGCTTACCCGCCATTGTATGGTTAATGGATTCTCTTCTTAGGCATTATTTTCCCTGGGATTCTTACACTGGGTTAGCGTATATCTTACTCTGCATTACATTAACATACATCTTATGCTCCCCCTTCCATACTCACCTCTAGAGCATATATTGTTGAATGCATTACTTACTTTAGTTAATTGTGAACTTTCTGAAAATTCCTGTCTGCTGTCTGTTTTATTCATTGCTAGTATCAAGTATGTTACGGTGCATATTATAGAGCGTCAGCAAGATGCACGGAGGCAGTGATTGCGGTGATGGGCTAAACACCGCAAAGAAGGCGGGCCTGACTCAGAGGGTGTTCTGTTATTGTGGGTCACAATGAGTTGGAACCAACCAGATAGCAACCCCACCATCACCCCAAATGTCCAGTAGCACATAGGAAATTATTCATAAAAATGTGATAAATGAAACTTTGGTAGACAATAAACACTGAAAAACACATGAAATTCTTTTGGGGCTGAAAATAAGATTTATATTTTAAATAAATTATTATAATTAAAGACAATGGCAATTTACCTAACATCCTTTATTGAAAGATATGTGAGTACGAATCAAGCAATTGTTTGTACTGAAACTTTTATACATATAGTTTCTCATCGTGCTAAACTTTAGAACATTAATTATACATTTATCATCATTGAGAAAATAAATCAAAATATTGTTTTATGTTTTATGACAAATATACAGAATATTTTAAACCAAAATTGTACATCAAAATAATTTCATGTTTTTTAGAGCACTTCCTGAATTTTAGTCAAAAGATGTTCCAGGCTCTCTTGTAATAGTTCCTGAATTAATAATTTTTCCAATGAGCTCTGCTTGGTTTCTTCTATTAAAATGTGAAGTGGACGATCTCATGTCACCCCATCTTAAATAACCTAAAGGCTAAGTTAAAATGCCTCAAAATCTCCCCCTCCTCTTGTCAGAGCCTCACTGAGAAATCCTGCCCTGATAGGCCTTTGTTCTGTGCCAGGCAATCTCTGTTTATCATCACAATGGAATACCAGCCGGTAATTATCCTTAGAGCACTTCTTGTTTAAACTTCTGCTATATCAAAGAGGACCAGTAAGTCATTCTTCCCAGGGCAGCTGGGTTTATTTTGACCTTACCAAGTTGGCTCAGCTAAAGACAAGATCCAGGTATAAGTTGTAAAACAAGGCACCAGCAAAATTTACCAAAATATGCTTTATTTTTACTTCTGTCAGTATCACCCACTGGTAAGGTATGGATTTTTAACCTGCTTTTCCTGCTTTCTGTGCCCCCTACGCCCCTTGCCTCCACCAAAGACACATCGGGATTGCAGCATGACAGGTCATCCCTTTTGATGGCCCCCCTTCAGTTCGAGCTTGCCTGATATAATGAAGACCTCGCATAATTTGGCTTGGACATTGTCATGGTCTTCATTTACTCAGGCCCGCAACAAATGTAGTATTTAAAAAAAGTATCTCTTCCCAGCCCCTCTCACGGACAGATCCAAAACCTACACACACACACAAACACATGCACGCACACACGCACTTACCTCTTTCTACATCCATCTTTAGGATTAAAATGGATGGGAGGTCTGATGTGTATTATTAGTCATACAGCATATAATGTACAAGCCTTGCAATTGCATATACAAGCCACATTATTAGGCACCTAATAGGATTTATGTAATAAAAACAAATAGACTGAGGTTTTCTATGCTAGGGTCTCTCAGATGTGTATGTTTTAAAGACATAACATTAGAAACTGAATTCGATGGTGACTGCAGGTACTGAGAATACAAATGAATGCTGGAGCTACACTGAGTTTTCCAAGTTTTAGGCATTTGTGTCTTCATATAGGAATTGGGACATAACTTTGGATCTCTGTGCTGAATGGAAATAAACAAGTTTGACACACTGTAGGGTTTCAAGAGAGGAATTAAATATGAGATTCGGGACACCTAAAATTGATACAAGAAACAGAATCCAAACAAAGCAAAGACAAACTTTTCAAAGTAAAAATAATAGAAACCAATAGGTTGTTGCAGGTGCTATTCCATCACTTCTGACTAATAGCAACCCAAGTACAGCAGAGTGAAGCATTGCCCGGCCCTGTACCATCGTCAGAATTGTTCTCCTGGTTGAACCCATTGTCGTAGCCACGCTGTCCATCTTGCTGAGGACCTTCCTACTTTATCAAGTATAATGCCCAGCAACTAGTCTCGCCTGACATATCCACAGTATGTGAGCCAGTCTCACCATACTTGCCTCTAGCAACATACTGGCTGTGTGTGTCCAGGACAAATGTGTGTGTTCTTTTGGCAACTCTTGGGGCTTTCAATATTCTTTGCCAGCACCATCACGCAAAGGGACCGGTTCTTCCTTGGTCTTCCTTAGCCAGTGCCCAACTTTCGTATGCATGTGATGCAATGGAGAGTATCAGAGCTTGGGTCAGGAGCACCTTAAAGCAAATCCTTGCATTTCAATACTCTAAAGAGGTCTTGGGCAGCAGATTTACCTAATGCAATGCATTTGATTTCTTGACTGTTACTTCCATATACATTGATTGTGGATACAAGCAAAACAAATACTTGACAACGTCAATCTTTTCTCCATTGTGAAGATTTGGTCTTCTTTATATTGAACTGTAACCCATACGGAAGGCTGCAGTCCTTGATCTTCATCAGCAAGTGCGTCCAGTCCTCCTCACGTTCAGTGACCAAGGTTGTGCCGTTTGTGTATGGCAGGTTGTTAATAAGCCTTCTTCCAAGTTCTATGCCGCATGGTTCTTCATAGAATCCAGATCCTGATGGTTTTCTCAGCATAGAGATTGAATAAGTATGGTGAGAGGATTCAACCCTGATGCACACCTTTCCTCATTTTAAAACCTGTAGTATTCCCTTATTCTCTTTGTCAGACTACTATGTATGAGAACTTGATTTGCGTACAAGTTCTACATGGCTCAAATATCTTGACATAGAAATCAAAGCACAAGTAAACATGTATGTGGTATTCTCTGCTTTCAGCCAAATTCCCTCTGACATCAGCAATGATGTCGTTTGTGCCACATCTTTTTCTGAATCCAGTTTGAACCTCTGGCAGCTCCCTGACGATGAGCCGCTGCAACTGCTGTCGGACTAGCTGAGGAACGTTTTCCTGGCCTGTGATACCATCGCTACTGTCTGCAGTTTAAGGATTCTGCTGGGAGGCCTTTCTTTGGAATCGGTGGATGTAAGTATGGATCGCTTTCAGGCAGTTGGCTAACTAGCTGCCTTTCAAATTTCCTGGCACAAATGAGTGAGTGCTTCCAGTGTTTCATCAGCTTGTTGAAGCATTTACAGTGTTATTCCATCGATACCTGGGGCTTTGTTTTGGGCCCATGCTTTCAGTTGTTTGAACTTCTTCTTTCAGTGCCATTCTTGTTTTGGGTTCTTGTTCACTGAGTCTCTTGAAACACTCAGTGTCTAATAGCTCTTTTGGTACAGTGGCCCTGTCTATTCTTTCCATCTATTTTTGATGCTTCCTGCATTATTCAATACTTTTTCCATAGAATCTTTCAATATTACAACTTGAAATTTTCCTTGAGTAATTTCAATGTAAATATGCTGAGCAAGTGATTCCTCTTTGGTTTGCTAACTCCAGGTCTTGGCACATTAATTTATAGTATTTTATTCTGTCTTCTGAACTACCCTTTCAGGTTTTTTGTTCTGAGGCAATGGATGACAGTGGAAGCCCAAAATACATTGGCAGAATCTGTACAGGACCTAAACCTCTAGTGATGTCCCTGCAGCCATTATTGAGGGATGGGAATAACCGGTTGTCAGACAGAGGGCATTGCAGAAACGACTATAATAGATTAAAATGATAAATCTATCTTGAAAAGTTAAAATCTTGTTATTTGATCTCCCTTTTGAGATACATTGTACTTGATCTGGTTTTTAATACTTTCTGGAGTTTTTGTTCATATTGGGGTTTGTCTATGTTGTATTTTGTCTTTGTTGATAGCCTTCTTGACTCTCTGTTGCGCATTTTCTCTGTTTTTTGGTACATGAAACCAGGATCGGTGAAGCTATAGAAAGAATAACTAGAATAAGGGTTCCAGTGGGTATGTCGGGAGAGGGATAGGGTAAGAGGGAGCTGATATCAAGGAGTTCAAGAAGGAAGAAAATATTTAGAAATTGATTTTGGTAGTGATTGTACAATACTGCTTGAGACGATTGAATTGTGCAATGATATGATGTCTGGATTAGTTCCTAATAAAATAATTTGGAAAAAAATAATGAAATAAAATAGTCAATAAAAATGCAAATAAATAAATAAATGCAATTTTCTGTTTAGCTCTTTAACTTCATTGTTTCCATTGTCCTTACCGACTATGATTAACAGCAGCTTTCAGTCTGTTCTGATATTCGCTTTGATCTTTTCTTTCTTTTCTCTCCTAATGTGCCAATGTTTTTCAGTGTTCAAAACCTTGTTCGATATTAAGCATTTTAAACAATACTTATTGTTTAGTGACTATATTCCAAGGGAAACATAGATACATTAACATGGTCCTCAACATGATTTACCACTGATGTTCATTATAGGGTATTGGAGTGTCATTTCTAATAAAGACCTTCTCAAACATAAATGAAAAAAATAATATTTTCTGTAATTGTTAAAGCTTTGCATCAACTTGGCTGGGCCAGGATTCTCCTTGGTTTGGCAGTTAAGATCCCTCATGATATGATCGAAGACGATTGTATCACCGAATCACCTAGTTAATGCACTCTGCTATGGAGCAGTCCATCCGCTGTGAGAAGACGAGGGTGGGATCCAACTCCCTCACTCAGATCACTGCCTTTATCCAATCGACTGAAAGGACGCTTCCTCAGGGGTGGCCTGTTTTCAAAATAACTAGACATTGTCCAAAAGCTTACTAGCTTTTTTTCTGATTCTGGACCCTGCATCTGATCCATCCACTGACCTTTGGTGCTTCGAACTGGAGTCCATGACTGCCATATAGCCTGCCTGTCCTGGGAGTCATCAACCAAATGCCAAATTACTTGCTGTTGTTGTATTAATTCACCTTTGCTGCTTCATCTTTCTCCTGTCAAGGGCTGACTGATTTTAATTGTGGACTGTGGTTAGGAAATCAACACCTCCACTGAACATCACCAGGGTAACATACCTTTCTTATCTTCCTCCTATGCCTGACTTTCCTTCTTTGTCCATTGTTCCAGACTAATTGAGAGAAATGTGTGCGCTTAAGACAACTACTTGAAAGTTTTTAAAACTCTAGTTGGACACAACACAACAAACTAGAAAATATTACTAATCACTAAAGATATTATCAGGCCAATAAACCTGAATGGCCCATGCTACCCTAACCCTAAATCTTCAAAGAGACAAGTTCTTTGAAGTAGATTTTGCACACAGCTTAGTCACAGTATCTACCCTTTTTTTGTTGATTGGTTGGTTTCTCATCATTTTAAATATACTAACCACACTTTTAAGTTTTTACAGATGTATACCTCATTGACTGTGATTGCAAAAAAATTTGCTGACAATCCTACCTTTATTTTGATCCCATCACCCTGGCCCCCTTACGCTTGGTAATTATTAATAAACTTTGGTCTCTATATATTTACCTTTATTCTTCTTTATATAAGTGAGATCACATAATATTTGTCCTGTGCTTGACTTATTTCACTCGGCAATCAATCTCCATTCATATTGTAGAATGCATCAAGATTTCATTCCTCCTACTAAGTCATATTCCATTACATATGTGCCATGTTTTGTGTATTCATTCCTAGGTAAATGAGTGTGTAGACGGTTTCTGACTTTTGTGAATAAGTTTCAATGAGCATTAGTCTATAAGGCTTTTTATGACTTCCTGCTTTCAAGCCTTTGGGGCATGTATCTCAGCTGGGTTACTGGTAGCAGGTCCCTTGTTAGTGTTTTGAGGCTCTGTCACACTGTTTTCCACAATGGTCACACCACTTTGCATTTGCTATAGCAATGTATACAGAGGCTTCAAAACGTTTGTGGGAAAATCCTGTTAGCTTCATTTTCCGACAGAGTTTTCAAACTACCCATATAGATTCCTGATGTTTTTGTGATCCTACATACTTGTGCTAGCAAATAATTGTATTATATCAAGGCAATTCATGGCCTTTTCATTATTTATTAATGTTTATCTACTGTGAAGTTCATGATCCATGCTAAATTTTATGTGATAAAAGCTCCTTGGAAAATTTGTGTTTGTCTCAAAGAACATATTGAAAAGGACCAAAGGAAATGTATCATGTGAAATGAATTGCTGTTTACCTAGGTGGTTTATATTCAAAGACAATACTGCATATTAATTTTTTCCTTTTGTGGTAATTAGAAACTCCTTGTCTATATTAACAGGGTTGTAGATTCTTTTAACTTTGTTGTCATTGTTCATGAGGGTCCAGTAAATTCTGAGTAATGTTTGCTATTGAATCTATAAGGAGATTCATGCGCTGTTCATGTCTTGTGTTAGGGCTCATAAGTTTGCCCCTATTTTTCATTCATGCTCTTTACATTTAGGTCTTTAATTCATCTTTTTTTAAAACTGTGGATGGTCCCGTTTCAGTCTTTCATAGTGACAGATCCACCTTTTCTAGCACCATTTGTTGAAACAGTCTCTCTCTTCTCCTTTAATATGTTTTAGCCCTTGATCAAAAACCAAGTATCAGTAGGAGTTCGTTTTATTTCTGGGTTCCCTACTCTGATCCATTGGTCTACATCTATAGTGTGCCAATTTCAAGCTGCTTTGACTACTGTGCCTATGTCACAGGTTTTAAGATCAGGGAGTGAGAGGCCCTTATTTTGCTTTCATTTTTTAGTAATGTTTTGCTTATTCTGAGTATATTTCATTTCCATATAAAGTTGATGATTTTTTCCTTTTTTTGAAAAATATTGCTATTAGGATCAAAATTTCACTGTATCAATTACTTTAGGTAATATTGACATTTTCATAATATTAAGTATTTCTAGAATTTGGATTATTTCTAAATCTAGGTGGGAAATAGGGTCTTTGGGGGATCTCATCGACTGGTTTTAATTTTGAGATTATTTATCTTTGTTTAGGTAAGACTGATGCTGAATGTCTTTTAGAGTTACTTTTCTGATAAAAATCTACTCTCTTCTAGAAACTCATCATATGTTTCCTCGCTTGCTTATCCATTTGTGGTACTCTGGTGGCTGTGGCTTGCTGAGATGTTGTGAGCTAAGGCACAGGTGTTTCAGCTCTCAGTAGGGTCACCCGTGGTGGCAGCATTCAGATGCAGAAAAGACTAGGGACGAGGAAAAGTCTTCTGAGTTTATCAAGGACATCATTCTTTGGAGGAGGACTTCATGTTTGGTACAGCAGAGTGTCAGCAAAACAACTACCCTGTTTCTCCGAAAATAAGACAGTGTCTTATATTAATTTTGCTCCCAAAGATGTGCTAGGTCTTATTTTCAGGGGATATCTTATTTTTCCATGAAGAAGAATATGGTACACATTTATTGTTGAACAACAAAAAGGGGAAATTTATTACCTGTATACAGTATGGTAGTAGTTGTCATCACAAACCAGCATAACCAGACAAACTGTGAATCCTATAGTATCAAGAATTTCTTGTTACTACTATTATTTCCATGTACAACAATCTATGGTACATTTACTCATTTATCCAATGACAGTCGTGTCATCATCTTCTGGAACATCATCATAACAATCCAAACCCTTATTTTCAGGGAGGTCTTATTTTCAGGGGAATGCTTTATATTTCAGTGAGAGGCAAAACTGTAAGTTGGTCTTATTTTCGGAGGATGTCTTACTTTCGGGGAAACAAGGTAGGAGAAGAACAGAAGAAGAAGAGGAGGAGGAGAAGGAGGAGGAGCTATGATGAGATGGATTGACAGCGTGCCTGCAATCCTGGGTTGGAGCACAGTCACAACTCTGATATTGGTGCTGAACCAGTCAGGACAGTGCTTTGTTTTATTATAGATAGGCTGCACAGCTTCAGAGCTGACTTCCTGGCACCAGACAATGTCAAGTCATTGTTTACTTCCCTGAAAAACAGCCAGTCTACCTTATAATTCATAAACCTCACACACACACAAACTCACACCATCGAGTCAATCTGATTCATAGCACCACAGCCTCATATAGGATTTCCAAGACTGTAAATCTGACAGGGGTACACAGCCTCATCTTTCTCCCACAGAATGGCTGATGGTTGTAAACTGCCACACAATGCCTAGGCATGGCACCGCCCAGGCTCCTTTATTCTTCATCATACCTTATAATCCATAAAAGAGTTTCATGTTTATAGTCATTATAAATGGCATATGGGAATGTTTTTTAGTTCAGTTGAGTGAGATGGAATGAAAATGTCGTTAATGAATGTAGAGTTTCCTTTGTATGAAGGCTGGTCAGAGACTAGCCTTTGGCTCTGGTTGGTTTGACAAGCATGGCTCACACTTTGACAGCCAAGCACCAGAAACTGAGCAGCTTACAAAGCTGCCGTATAACCTATGCTGTAATGCATCAGATCGTAAATCTGTTTTTCCTGTGGGCCACATGAAGTCGATGCTGGTTGTCATTTTTTTTAATCATTGTTAATTATTTGAAGCCTGGAAATAAAGAGGTGATGAATCTATAGGCCTATAGGTAATAATCTCCCAAGTCCTAGCTAATGATCAACAAACTGAATTTGCAATTCTCTTAAATCTCACATGTTAAGCGGCTTGGCCCAAATGTCTTTATATTGTTACCACAAAATCTTCAGAGGTGAGAATGGAAGCTGCAAGTCACGCAATATTCTATCTCAGTCTATTGATCAAAGCAAGTCACAAGGGTAGTCTGTTTGAAAAGGTAGGAAATTAAATATATCTTGATTGAAGAAAGTAAACCAAACTATAAAGTGTTGTATATCCATAGACAAGGGGGATTATAGTAGCTATTTTTAAAAGTAATATATCCTACTTAAAAGGTCCTATAAACTTAATGTTTTAATAATTCCCAGTGAAAATAAGTTTTCCTGAAAATGTATTATATGGTAAACAAAATTAGGCTTTGATTTATTCATTTTAAATGGAGCTTATAGCTGCCAAGAAGTCCAGAATGCTTTTGCCAGTTAAAATATTTTTTTTCTTTATAAGAAATAAAAATACTATATGGAATTTTAGCCTGAAGTTTGCTTTGTAAAGAGGAAACTGGAGTGTGTTAGGGCTGAGCGAAGCAAGATGTGAGTAGGAGATAGTTAATGATTTTAATGTTAGGATCATTATGACAGATGATCTGAATTGGCTAGATATGCACTGACCTTCTCGCCTGTCATCCTCTACAGAACATAAAATATAAACATAGACTTTCCCATACATTCCTGAATTTATATTTCTTCATGCAGTCTAAATTCTACTACATGAAACCAAGCCACTCAAGTTGATCCCAGCCTTTAGGGACCCAATAGGGCAGAGTAGAACGGTTCCTGTGAGCTTCTGAGACTGTCAATCTTTGGATCCCTGGTGGCATAGTGACTGCACGTGGATCTGAAAGCCACCAAGTCAGTGGTCTGAAAGGGTCCACCAACTGCTCAGGGGAAGAAAGACGAGGCTCTCTAATCCCATAATGATATAAAGTCTCAGAACCCCAAAGGATCGGTTCTCCCCTGTCCTGTAGGGTAAGTGTGTGTCGGGATTGGCTAGGTAGAAATGAGTTGAGCAGCGAATCTTTATGAGAGTAGAAAAGCCATCCATTTCACATTCAAGTGCTTAATCCTTCCAGCCACCAGGATGGTTTATTTGCCCGATGGCAGTAAATTTTGTGTTTGTGTTTTTTGGTCTGTTCCTATGACCAGATTACTAAAATCATGAGCAAAGTGTTGTGATTGTTGTTGGATGTCATCGAGTCATTTCTGATTCACAGTGACCCTGTGTGTGCAACAGAAGGAAACATTGCCGCTCCTGAGTCATCCTCAAAATGGTTCTCATGTGGGAGCCCCTTGTCTCATCCACTGTTTCAGTCATGCTGTCATGGTCCTTCCTCTTTTGCTCTGCCCCTCCTCTTTACCAAGCACGATGTCTTTTTCCAGGGGCTGATCTCTTGTGAGAACATGTCCAATGCAAGTGAGACAGAGTCTCTCCTTCCTTCTTTCTAAGGAGCACCTGGCTCAACTTCTTCCAAGACTCATTTGTTGATTCTTTTGGCTGTCCAGTCAGTATACTTTCAATAGTCTTCACCAGCACCACCATACAAATGCATTGATTCTTCTTTGGTCTTCCTTATTCAATGTCCAACTTTCACATCCATAGGAAGCAACTGGAAATGCCATGGATTGGAGGTGGGGCACCTTGCTGCTCAAAGTAACCACCTTGCTTATCAACACTTTAAGGCGGTCTTGTGCAAAAGATTTACTCAATGCAACGCCTCCTTTGACCTCTTGACTGGTGCTTCCATAAACATCGATTGTGGATCAAAGCAAGCAAGCTGAAATCTTTAACAACATCAATTGTTTCCTCATTTATCATGATATTATCTATTAGTTCCAATAGTGAGGACTTTCGTTTTATTGAAATTGAGTTGTATTTCATAATGAAGGCTGAAATCCTTGATCTTCATCAGTAAGTGTTTGAAGTCCTCCTTACTTTTAGCAAGTAAGGTCGTCTCATCTGTACACTTCAGATTGTTAAAACCTCCTCCAGTCATGGTGCCTTGTTCTTCTTGAGCTCCTCTGGCATGCAGTTTGAGTAAGTATGAGGAGGGCACGTCCCTGCCATCTGCCCTGCACTGTCCCCTTGTTCTTTTTGCACAACTCTCTCTTGATCCACGTACACGTTCTCCATGAGCACACTGAAAATATTCCACTCAACCTCACTGCCACCCTGTCCACACTGCCTCAGATCAACACTCTAGGATGAGGAAACCCCTGTGAGTTTCCAAAACAGTTTAGAACTGCTGACCTTTAGGGCCCAGCAAAACAGATCATCAGCACACCCACAGGGCTTCATGGGCACCATAGCCAGAAAAATGCTCCGTTAGTATATGGGAAATTGTGCCACGATAGGTCTGGCTTTATAAATTTAAATGAAATAAGTAAATTCTATAAAAAGATATATTATATAAAATGTAGGATTAAAAAAAAGCTTCTATGTAGACCTCACACCTATATAAAATGAGCACCAAATATGTTACTAGTAAAAAAAGTGAGCCTTGTGTTTTACTTTGAAGTAAAGAAGTACTATTCCTTAAGTCCTCAAGAGCATGAAAGAGAATTTAGTTCTCTTCATTGAAGGAAATAAAAGACAAAGAAAGATGAATATCAGCTAGAAGAAGCTAACTGAAACCGAGGACTTAGACTTAAAATATGTAGGAAACTTTTGTCCATTCGTAAGAAAAAGACAGCAGAATTGGAGGAAAATGTGCAAGAGGTACAAATATGTATCTGGTAGAAAATTTTTACAGATGGCTAAAATATTAGGGGCAGATGTTCAACTTCATTAATAATCAAAGATCTGCTATTTAAAGCACCAATGACATTGACTGACTGCCTTGATTTATCCAGGATAAATTTAGATTATGACTGATATCATTTTGATGTTATCATTGTTTCTCTGAACTCTCAAAATAAATTTTCTTTTGAGTAGTCAAATTTTATATCTTCATAGCTAGAACTTCATGTAGATTATATATATTTTAAAATGGATATCTGATAAAATTTTGTGTTGGCATTAATGTACAAAATTAATTAATAGACTTATGCAGATGTTCAGAGTGTACTCTGGTAAAATTATATGGAGATCAAACTGTCAATCCTCAGTGGACATGAGATCATATATATTTCCTATTATAGTGAAACCCTGTTACTGAGTATATAAACAAGGGCATTCCCATGATCTATTACTGCATTATTAAGAGGAAGATAGAGTCCCTAAGATCACTATGTATTGGAACCTACTCGATGGCACCCAAGAATAAGAGGTGTCCATTGTTAGCAAAAGGGATAAATGAACTGTAATGGAATGATGTACAAAAATTGAGAACAGTATGAGAAAAATATTCAATAAATATATTAAAATATTGCGTGTATAAAATATATATAAATGATCGCAATAGCTGAGTATCATTGTCTACATTTTAAACACATGTACTAAATAACTCCACTTTTAAAAATAAGGGTACATGGATTTTAAAGGCATACATACACACCTCACAGTGGACAGCAAGGGGAGGCAATGCTGAAGGGAAACAATGAAGTTATGTAGAGAAAGAGCCTTTTTATTGATGACATCATGCACATGAGTTAAAGGAAGCAGTGAACTCAAGTCATCCCCTTACATGATCATAATTTATATGAATACAGTCTGTATATAGTTACATAAGTTATGATGTAACAGTCATGTGGCATTTATGCATACATGCATTGTATATACTGTTCAACATAATACTACATAACAGATTAATTTTTTCCATTAATTTTATATATAACTTGGAATTTCCTTTTATTTTTCATGTTCTTGAGCCTTTTCTCTAAGACATTTGACTATGTGGTAATTATATAATTGTCAATTTGAGAGTCTGTCCTTCGGATCATAGCCAATGAGGCTCCCATGTGGGCATGGCCTTTTCCTGAGAATTCTGGGAAATCTGGTATTTCCTCCTTGGAGGTGGGAGACTCTCTGCACACACCCTGGGAGACATGGCAGCTGACAAGACACATGGACCCACCCTGATGCAGAGACCCCTGCCAGCGCTGAGATGTTTCCAATGCTACTGGATCCAAGGACTTTCTACCCACTGGCCTGTGATCTTCTATTCGGTGTCATTGCATGTGTTGTGTGAATCTGAAGAGGACTTGATTGATTGCTATCGGACGTATGGGCTAATATCATACTTACAGACTTGATCTGTACTGGGCTGGGATGTTTTCTCAATGTTCAGTTGCTCTTGTATGTAAATCTCTTTCTTATACACATATGTGTGTCCATGGATTTGTTTCTCTAGTCTACCCAGACTAACACAGACTACTTAAAGAGTTATCTATTCATTTATTTAATTTTCTTTCAAGCACTGGAACTATGTATTTCATCTATAATTTTACAATGGTTATAGGGACAAACAAACATAATTTAAAGATTTGTTTGAAACATAATTTCAAATTGTCAAGAAAAGTAGGCTTAGATATACAGAGTGAAATCAATGAAATACAGTGGAGTACCATTGATCAGTTACAAGAAAAAAAAAGATATTTCAAATTATCTTTTGGCAATCTAAATTGGCGACACAGCTTGCAGTGACCCATATGGACTGATTCTTCAATATTTTAATTGGGTTGGCTGCACTTGCATGTGGCTTTTGTAGGAGGAAGGCAGTACAGAGAAGCAAACTATAGAAGTACAGTGAAAATAAGTTACTGCCATTGAAACATTTCTTCAGTTCACAACTCTGGACAAACTTTTATTGTGTCTCAAACTTTGCTACCAAAATAAAACAGGTAATTACTTGGGATTTTTCTCTGGACTTTTCAAAAATTTATGATTGCCCAGCTCTTGAATTACATAATTCTTTTATATTAACATCTTTCATCTGCTCTTCATAATAGCCATGTAAGTTAATGTTTTGTATGGAATAAGCCAAAAAACCAAACTCACTGCCTTTCGGTCAATGTCAACCTGTAGTGACCCCATAGGGCGGGCAGAAGTACCCCCGTGAGTTTCTGAGGCTAAGCTCCTTAGGGAGTAGAAAGCCTTTCTCTCCTTCTCTAGGGACCGGCCCTTCTGAAGGTTCTCATGTTTGCCTCTGAAGAGCATCCTGGCAGTGCTCTCTAAGCGAGATTTGATTGCCCTTTTAGCAGTCCATGGTACTTCCAATAACCTTCTCCAGCACTACGGTTCAAGTGCATAGATTCTTTTCCAGTCTTCCTTATTCAGTATCCAACTTTCACATGTATATGAGGCAATTGAAAATACCATGACTGTATCAAACCAACCCTAGTCCTAAAGTGACATCCTTGCCTCTCAGTATTCTAAGGAGGGCTTGTGAAACGGACTTACCGTATATAATCGAGTATAAGTCGACCCGAATATCAACCGAGGCACCTAATTTTACCCCCCAAACTGCATTAAAAATGTGCTAAAAAAACTCGGCTTCTACACGAGTATATGTGGTACTTAATGCAACGCCCAGGTTTAATGAGTTGATTGAGCTACTAACTACATGGCGGTCAATTTAAAAATACCAGCTAATCTGAAGAAGAAAAATGAGGCTTTCCAGTCCTGTAGAGATTTCCAGCATCAGAAACTCACAAGGGCAGGTTCTATTGTGTCCTATAGAGATGTTTTGAGTTGGACTCTACTCAATGGCAGAATTTTGTTTTATTTTTAATATGAAAAGTGACTGCTCTAAATGGCATTTTCACACTGAGTAGCTTTTTTCTGCTTCTCCTTGTGCTTTTATAAGCTTTTTTCTCTGCTCTGACCTTCACGTCCCTTCAAGTATTTGTTTTCTGACTTTTATAACCAGACTGTACGCTATATTTAGTGGTTTCTATTGTTAGACTACGTGGAAACGGTTGTTGTGAGTTGCTGTCAGGCGGATTCTGACTCATGATGCCCCCCTGGGTTCAGAGTGGAACTGCTCCTGGGGTTTGCAGAGCTGTGACCTTTCAGAAACATTTCCAGGCGGGTCTTATGCAGTGCCTCTGATATAGGCAGGAGGGTGTTGAAATACCAACTTTATATCTAAATATTGAGTGTTTAACCATTTACCCAATCCAGGTCCAAAGATGGCTTTATAAAAGTCTGAGTTTTGAATAGGAAACATGGTTCATATATTTTGAATAATTTAAAATAATTTGCATAAGACTAATTACAAGAATTTGGGAAGTACACAGGCATAGTGCGGGGTCCAGATCTAACAGCAGCGTGGCTAAGAGAACCCCTACGATGAATATGTTAGAGGACGAGAGGAGCCATAACCTAACAGAAAGGGGAGCTTGCGTGAGGGAAAACTGTGACAGGAAATAAGCTTTGTGTGAGTGCTACAGTAAAAGCATACTGTAAAAAATCCTCACTATATTTTCTTTTCTTAACAAACTTCTCTACACGATCCATTTTCATGGCATGGTTTGCTAATGAAAATAATACCTAACAATAGCTTTAATAATACAAAAGATGATACATGGCATAATTCAGTCAATACAGTTCATTAAAGTTTCCTATGATTTACCATTCTGTTTTTTTTACATACCTGTTACTATCACAAGGAGGCAATTTTCACATCAACCATAGCTGAATATAAAAAGACCTATCAGCATCCAGATTACGTTCCCGTGGTACAGATTTTTTTTTGCAGTAGTTGATGATTTTACAGTACATGATTTTATATTTACCCGATAATTATAATTCATGAAGTGTCGTTTTACCTCCAATACTGCTGCTTTCAATAGAGTAGCTGCTTTCAGCACAGCAGCTGCTTTCTACACAGTAGTTGCTCTCTACACAGTAGTTGCTCTCTACACATGTGTGGCTGGTCCGCATAAGTACATTATGGTGCCAACCCTGTCACATACACCTGTAATTGTACGGGGTGTATGTGATGGGGTTGGCGTGATGATGTCATCATGCTGGGTACTTGTATGTGGGTGTGTCTGCATGTGGGTGGACCCACCTGGAGACAGAGGAGCGGTGTCTTGGTTCCTAAGACCATCAGAAATATGTGTTTTCCGATAGACAATCCCTGTGAAAACTTCATTTGACCCCAAAAGGGGTGGCGACCCACAGGTTGAGAACCACTGAATTAAAGGGAATAATTTTAGTTTTGTGAATTAACTCACTAAAGTATGATTATTACTTTTTTAGTTTGCTGTTTAATATATTAAAAATCACATACCAAAACTACACTGCTGTTTCAGAACCACTTATGTGTAAAATTATTTAATTTCACTAAATCATCCCATATCTTATCATATCCTCAAAATACTTCTTAAAGTTAATAGTCCAGGAATATTACTGTTCAACACCCTACCAATGAACATGTAATACGATTGTGTGGCCTGATTACAGAGAAATAGAGTCAGATATAAATGTATATTAAAGGTAGTTAAAGGCTTTTGTGACTATTATTTCATATCAGTTGAATTGTTGGATAATAGAAATATCTTAAAACCTCCTATTTATTCCAGGTGTAACTTAGTGACACAAGAAAGAATATATATATATTTTAATCACCTCTCCATTTTTTCCTTACATTTTTTCCCTAAGCAAATCATGTTCTCACATATCTTCACCTTGTTTGTCAAGTTGTATAAAATTTTTAAGTGCTTAGTTACATTATGGAGAAATAAATATAGTAGAAGCAATAAAGAATCCATAATTCTAGTCCCAAAGCAGTGCATTTAGATACATTTGAGATATATATATAATTATTTTATTGAAAAAACTTTCAATTTTATAAATTTTATTTACAAAAATTATGAAATTAGAATCTCAAATGTCCTATTACATAATAGTTAATTGATGGACATGAAACTGTTACAAATAAGAGATAAAAATATCTCACTTCTATCATACAAAAGGACCCTCTACATGCCCTCAGAAAAGAACAGTTTCATGTTGGAAATTACCCTGACTTCCTTCAGGGTCCAGTCTAACTCTTACCTTTGAATATTTTATCAAAAGCAATGAAAACCTGAAGATACATTTTTTAATATTCTGTGCTAGAATGCTTCACAAATTGTCATCAAAGTTTAAGTATTAACTCCTAATTAATATATATGTATAT
>NW_022103899.1:13289096-13292071 GCF_000313985.2 Echinops telfairi
TATATATATATATAATTTTCATGGAGTGTAGGCTTCAGATTTTGACAACTTTTGGTTTTAATCTTGCCTTCACCCCTCAATAATTTTGAGACCTCTAGCAAGTAAAATAAGCTCATTGAGAATAATATCTATTGTGTATAACATGAAAACTCACTCTCAAGGTGGATGCCTTGTTCTAACACTCACCACTTTAGTTAATTTGGTCAATCTACAGAACCACTGGGTGGTCCTGTTTCTTCTTTGTAAAATTGCAAGACAAATAGTATTTTCTGCCTAAAATTGACTTCCCAGGTAGTACCTGCCTCTTCAGACATCCTTCCAAAGTCCTTTGTCTAACATTTTAATTACTTTATTTTATATTTCATAAGGATAGCCTCTTAAATTAAAATCTTAAGAGAATTTGTATCCTCTTCTGCCCACTTCTTGGGGCAGTTTAAATATTATTCCTTTTTGAAATATGGTGAAATATTATATTTTCATTGGAATAAAGTAACTATTAAATGAAATGTAGCTATAATAAAGATCATTTGCACTGACAGCATAGTTTTTACATATAAAATTTATGATTCTTAAAATTTTGTTTAATACAAAAAGTTCTTTTTCAGTTAATTCTATTTTGTAAAGATATTATTCTGACATAATAATTCTATATTTTGTTGGTTAGTAAAAATAAAGATTACAGTATTTTCACTGTCATAATCACTAGCACTTACTAGGTGCACTAAGCACTCAATAAGTGCTACCTATAGTAATACTAAATAATAGTAGAAATGAGAAATGAATTCTGCTATTTCCTGAATTACATATATATGCATGTAGATATAGATAGATAGATGATGGATCAGTTCCTAGATATAAAATGACCCTGATGAAATTAAAAATTATCTGAGGATAATGAAACATCTTGAAGAGACAGAACTACAATACGAATGCAGGTCTGTCTGCCTTTAGAGAAAATACTACTAAGACACTGCTTCTAATGGTGTTTACTGTTCATAGAGAAACTAAATATACAGACATATTACAGAGAAGAAATCATTTATTTTACTTCTAAAATGTCCACCATGCTTTGCTCAGTATTTTTTGTCTCTTTTTTGGCAATCTTTTCTTCTCAGAGGTACTTCAGTACTAAATATATAGATATATTACAGAGAAGAAATAATTTATTTTACTTCTAAAATGTCCACCATGATTTGCTCAGTATTTTTTGTCTCTTTCTTTGGTAATCTTTTCTTCTCAGAGGTACTTCAGTCTCATTGTGGGTGGACTGAGATGTAGCTGCATACAAGTAAGATGCATTGATAATTACTGATGATTAGAATGCAAGAGGTGGAAATAAAGTAGAAGAAGAGTCAGGAACAAAACTCCAGACACTGGAAAATATGGCATTTATGATAGAAATAAAGCTGGAGGTCACATGATAGCATTTTGCAAGACCAAAGATTTATTCATTGTAAATATAGTTGTTTTTTTCCCAAAAACATGAACGGTGATTATATACATAGATTTCATCAGAGGGAATATATGAGAATCAAATTGATGACAGATGTGTCAAGAGAAGATGGAGATGCTCATTATCATTAGCTAAAACAAGGCAAAGGACTGACTGTGGAGTGGACCGTCAGATCCTCATAAGCAAGGTCATGCTGAAAGTGAAGAAAATGAAAACAAATCCACGATAGCCCAAATATGGCCTTGTGTATATCTTACCTGAATATGGAAACCATATCAAGAACAGATTTGATGCACTAAACACTAATGATTGAATCTCAATCGTGCTGTGGTCAAGAACAATATAACGAAGAAAGCAAGAAGAAAAGGCAAGAAAGAAAAGACCAAAAAGGATGTTTGAAAAGACTTACTCTTGAATGTAGAGTCACTAAACTAAATGTAAGAAATTTTGAACCAAAGAGCTGAACAATTTTTTAAAGTTAAAGAACAAAAAGTGAAACATTATAATGAAACATACAAAGATGGGGAGTTAGAAAATCAAAAGGGACAAACACATTCAGCATATCTCAAAGAACTAAAGAAAATATTTAAGCCTTAAATTGCAGTATTGAAGGATTCTACAGCAAACGTTTCAATGATGTAGAATGCATCAAAAGAATATGGAAGCAATACACAGTGCCACTGTACCAAAAAGTATTGGTCAACATTCAGTGACTACAATAGGTGGTGTATGATAAAGAACCAAAGATATCCAAGTTGCACTAAAGGCGTGGGCTAAAAACAGTACTCCAGGAATTGGTGAAATACCACTTAAACTGTTTCAACAAATTGATGCAGTATTGGAATCTCTCTCTAGTTTATGTTAGGAAATTTTGGCCATATTTGTGCGTATTAAAAAAATAGAAAGTGATGCGACAGAATTCAGAAATTATTGAACAATATCATTAATGCCATATGCAAATAAAAATGTGAAGATAATTCAAATAATTATTGCAGCAGTACATTGATAGGGAGATGATTGAAATTCAAGTCAAATTCAGAAAATGATATGAAACGAGGAATATCACTGCTGATATCTGATTCAGCTTTCTGAAAACAAAGGACGCCAGAAAGAGGTTTACTTGTGTTTTACTGTCCATGTAAAGATATTTTACTCTGTGGATCATAATAGACTATAACATTGTGCAAATTGGGAATTTTATAATACTTAATTGTGCATATGTAGAACCTGTACAGTCATTGGAAAGAACAAGAGAATACCCCATGATTTAAAATCAGGAAAGGTTTACATCAGTGTGATATTCTTTCCCTATACCTTTTTCACTTTATGCTGAATTAATCATTGGAAAGGCAGGACCACATGAAGAAGAATACAGCATCAGAATCAGAGGACAGTTTGCCTATTAACAATCTGCAATATGCAGGTGACACAACCTTGTTTGCTGAAAGTAAAGATGTCATGACGCCCCCTCTTACAGAAGACGACCAGACTGCAGCCTGCAGTGTGGATGGCAAAGCAATGT
>NW_022103899.1:13293775-13324530 GCF_000313985.2 Echinops telfairi
CCGCACACTGATCCGATGATCACAGAGCGAGAGACAAGAAAGGCAAGGCTCACCAAGCCATCCATCTCTCCGCCCCTCAGTCAATCCCACCTGCGTTTATCAGCCAGGCTGGCACAATAAACTATCTCAGGCTGTATTCTCATTAGATTCGGAAGCAAAAAGGCATACGTGCCTTCTTTTTTCCTGCAGTGGAATCTGATTGAATGGGTCTTCTCACCCATGCGATCAGATCAGATTCCTGTGCGAGTTCACAGATCGCAGTGTGGTTCGCACAGGGTAGTGTGAACTGGAAAGGTGGTGGAGGAACCAGCTCTGTAATCGTGCTGGATCCCACACCGCACCAGTGTGAGCCTGAGGTAAAAGCAGAGTTCCACCAATATGGGCACTGGTGAGGCTGAAATGATGTGGACAGGCAAGGCTTAATTGATAGACACTGATCAGACTGCATTGATGGGCAGTGCAGTCTATATGTCTCTGTGTAGGCAAAGTTATTGCTGGTATATTGTTTTTGTAGTGTTGTATATATATATTGGTATTTTACTACTAGCAATTTGGAATCCCTAGGAAACAATAATATCAAGAAAGAGAAAAATTGACTCGGAGTGTAGGATATTCAAAGAACAGTGGACTTATGATTACTTTTCCATGCAGTACAAGGAAAGAGCTGTGTGTTTGATATGCCAGAATATAGTGCCTGTGTTCAAAGAATACAATTTGTGCTGACGCTATCAATCTCAACATAAAGATAAATATGATTGTTTGGTCAGAGAAATGAGAAAAGATAAAATATTAAAACTGAAAAATACGTTGATAACTCCGCAAAATACTTTTGTGAAGCAGAAGTAGCTAAATATTTCATCACTGTGAGCAAGTTTTCAAGTTGCCAAGCTAATAGCGTGCACTGGCAGACCATTTGTGGAGGGAGAATTTGTTAAAGAATGCCTTCTTTCTGTTGCCAAAGAGATGTGTCCAGAAAAGACCGATTTATTTAGCACAGTGAGTCTTTCAGGACCTACAACTACATGAAGGATTGAAGAAATGGGAGACAATTTGCATCAGCATTTCCAAAACTCCGCAAAAAAAGCTTTCCTATTTTTCCTTGGCACTCGATGAAAGTAATGATGTTCGTGATTCTGCACAACTTCTAATTTTTATTCGTGGGACGAATGACTATTTCGAAGTCACAGAAGAGCTAGCTGCACTGCAAAGCATCAAAGGAACAACTACAGGAGAGGATATCTATGAAAAGGTTTGCCAAGCTGTGAATGGTTTGGAGCTGGACTGGACTAAACTAGCCAGTGTGACAACTGATGGTGCTCCTAGCATGGTGGGGTCTAAGAAAGGAGTAATTGCTCGCATTGACCAAAAGATGGACAAACATAACCATTCCCATCCAATAGCCATACACTGCCTCTTCGACCAACAAGCGCTGTGCAGTAAATCACTGAAGTGGGACTCTGTTATGAAAATTGTGGTATCTATGTTGACTTCATTAGAACTAATGCACTAAACCACAGACAATTTCAGGAATTTCTGTCTGAGCTAAATGTTGCCTATGAAGATGCTCTGTACCACACAGAAGTCCATTGGCTGAGTCGAGAGAGAGTTTTGAAACATTTCTAGGACTTACTTCCGCAGATTACAGCTTTTCTGCTTTCAAAAAACAAAGAAGGACCAGGGCTCAATGATGCAGAATGGAAATGGCACCTTGCCTCTCTGACAGATGTAACAGAGCTACTCAGCAGTTTCAATGTGCAACTTCAAGGAAAGGGGAGGCTCCTCTGTGCTAGGCAATCACACCTGAAAGCATTGGAAGTAAAATTAGGCCTCCTCATCAAACAAGTGAAGGAGGAAAATTTCTGCCATCTCCCCACAACTCAAACGCTGTTAGCAGAACAACCAGTGGTTGCATTCCCAAACAAAACGTGTGGATTCACTGGAAAAGTTGCAAAAGGAGTTCCAATTTAGACTTAAAGAGCTTCATCTCCATGAACAGGACATCCAGCTTTTCCGCAACCCATTTTCTATTGACATTGGAAATGTGGATACCATTTACCAAATGGAACTGGCTGACCTGCAGAATTGTGACTCTGAAAGACGCATCCAAGTCAAGCAGCCTTCCTAATTTCTACGCATCCCTCCCCTCTGAGACATAGCCTCATCTCAGGAACCGTGCGCTCAAATGGCAACCATCTTTGGCAGCACTTATGTCTGTGAACAGACTTTTTCCAGAATGAAACATCTGAAATCTCCAACCAGATCTAGACTAACTGATGCGCACCTGCATCACTTGTTACGACTGGCAGTGACAAATATGGAACCGGACATTGACCATCTCACTGGCAAAAAGCAGGCCCATAGTTCCCATTGAAATACTGGTAAGTTTGTTGATTTAACTTTACTTGTTCTTCATTTTAAATATTGTATTTTTTTCCCATTTTGTTTTTTTACTTTAAAATAAGATATGTGCAGTGTGCATAGGAATTTGTTCATAGTTTTTTTTTTTAATTATAGTCTGGCCCTCCAACAGTCTGAGGGACAGTGAACTGGCCCCCTGTTTAAAAAGTTTGAGGACCGCTGGACTAGTCCCTAGAAAACGATATCATGTTTGATAGAGTAGAGGGTTAGTGGGAAAAAAAAGGAAAAAAGAACTCCCTCGAGGAGGTGGATTGAGCCCATGGCTGCAACAGTGGGCTCCAATGTAGCACCTGTGAGCCTGATACGGACTGGGGAAAGGTTTCCTTCTCTTGCCCCTGGGGTCACTGTGAGTCCGATCACACTCGGTGACAGCTACAGGAACAAGAGGACTGCCAATCCAGATGCCCTGTGCTCTCCTGGCATCTTTGTTAGAACCTAGGAAGGTTATGATTTCTTTTTCCTGAGGAGTCTCTTTGTCCAAATGAGTTTCAAGCAAGGCATTTTATAAATCATTTCTCCAGGAAGCTCCTATTGCAAACCCAGGGCACATTGGGGGTTTGACTCTCAGAAAGTGAGTGTTTCTGACTTTCAAGGTCTGTGAGAAAGGTGCAAAAGCTCTTGAGAAATTCATTATCTTTCGATTCCATTTTTCCATGAACTTTAAAAAGTCCTCTTGTACTAAAAATGAATGCTAATTATAGCAGATATTATGTAATCATAAATTATCATGGTATAAAAAGTAGCTGAAGTGAGACATTTCTGACTTTTTCTGTTAAAATATTGTCACTTGAATAAGGTAGACATTGAGTGAAAAATGTCATGGCTTTCTCTTACAGTAAAAAAAAAAAGTATAAAGCTGAACACTAAAATGATTCCCAGGCAGGAAGTTAAGCTGTCTTACATGGCAGTGAAGGCTGTCTTCCGTGATGTCACAGAGCATTGAGACAATGCCTTGTTTAATGACACATTTGTTCCTTCAGGTACCCACATTCTTAAAATACTCTAGAGTCAAATACATGCAGTGATTTCTGACATAAAGTTCACTCCAGAAGAAACATAAAAAAAATTCTTTAAGCGTTTAGAGAATTTTTATGTCAGGTCTGGCTGATGTTAATAAGTAGTGAACGGATCTTTAAATGGTAGTGTATGATAAGTGAGGTTGGCAATTACTATGGTCAAACTCTGTAAGAGGCAGGCTTCAGCAGATTTGCAAGGTTCATCCAACTGTGGGTGATTTCTAAACCATTCATGGGTGAACTTCCAGTACATTGTGGGAAAAAAGATTAGATATAGTCTTTGTGTTAACAAAGGGAATTTTATCCAGTTGCATACAGTTCTGATTTTAAAAGATGTGTTAGCATTTTCAGCCTTCTTTCTTCCCCTCTGACAATAGAAATGTATACAGTATCTCCATCTTCAGAGTATTCCCAGTATACAACGAATCCTGATGGTGCAGTGAATAAAGCACCCACCTATTAACTAAAAGGTAGGCAGTTCAAACCCACCAGCTTGGAGAGACTCCACGCACAGCAGAAACAACTGCGCAGTCCTGAACCACCCTCACAATTGTTCCTGTGCGTGAGCCCATTGCTGTGGCCACCGTGCCAATTCATCTCCTTGAGGAACGTCCTCTGTTTCACTACCCTCTACTTTACCCCGCATGGTTTTCTTCTCCAGGGACTAGTCTCTCCTGACAACGTGTTGAACAGTGCTCTCAGGAGCACTCTGGCCATACTTTTCCCATGACATAATCCTTGGTCTTTTAGCAGTCCATGATACTTTCAATATTCTTTGTCAGCACTATAATTCAAATGCATAACTCGATGGTGTTCTTTTTTCATGACCAACTTTCACATACGTATGAGGCAACTGGAAATACCATGGTTTGAGTCAGGCACACTTTGGTTTTCAAAGTAACATCCTTGCTTTTTTGTGTGCAGCAAATTTACATAAATGCAATCATCTTTTGGTCTCTTATCTACTGCTTCCATGAGTATTGATTGTGCATCCAAGCCAGATGAAATTCTTGACAGCTTCATTCATTTCTCTATTCATCAGGATGTTACCTATGTGTCTAACAGTGAGGATTTTGGTCCTCTTTACATTAAGTTGTAATCTCTCTGGAAGGCTACAATACTTGGCCTTCATCAGCAAATGTTTCCAGCCCTCCTCACTTTCAGGAAGCAAAGTTATGTCATCTGCTTGTTATTACAGCTTGTTGGTAAGCTTTCCTTTAATCCAGATGCTGCATTCTTCTTCATCTAATCCAGTTTCTCTGATGTCGCTCAGCATACAGATAAGAGAAGTACGGTGAGAGGACACAACCCTGACACACATCTTTCCTGGTTTTGCACCATGATGCTGTTTAGTTTTCTTCACACAACTGCCTCTTGATCCGTATACTAGTTCCCCATGATCACAATGAAGTGTTCTGGAATTCACATTCTTCTCAAAGCTATCCATAATTTGTTATTGTCCACAGAGTTTAGTGCCTCACCACAGTCAATAAGAGACAAGTAAACATCTTTCTGCTATTCTCTGCTTTGAGTCAAGAGCCAACTGGCATCAGCAATGACATCCCTTGTTGCACATCTTCTTCTGAATCTGGTCTGAACCTCTGGCAGCTCCCTGTCAATGTACCGCTGCAACCACATTTGGTGGCATGATTTTCAGCAACATTTTGATGGCAATGATATTGTCTTACAATTTGAGCATTTTGTTGGGGCACTATTCTTTGGAATGGGCAAAATATGAAACTCTTCCAGTCAGTTGGGGCAAGTAACCATCTTCCAAATGTCTTGCCATAGACAGTAAGTGCTTCCTGTGCTTCATCCATTTGTGGAAACATTCCATTTGGTATTCCATCAACTCCTGGAAGCTTGTTTTTGACTAATGCTTTTAGTGCAACTTAAACTTCTTCCTTCATTGGTATAAATCTTTATGTATTCCATTTTATTTTTTATGGTTTCCAATTTTCCCATATTCATAGTTTGTACTATGAATTCATAGTTTGTACTATCGTCAGTTCCAATTATTAGTAGATTTTTGTAGGGTTTTTTTTTTTTTTTTCACTTTCAGTTGTGCCCCATCGGCAAATAAGACTCTCAAAGGCACCCTCTCACAGGATGACTCCATCCAAGTCCCTTTGGCCAGCTGGCCTTTGAGAAAGCAGCTCTTCCCGAGCCGCAGTTCCAGGGCCTTCAAACTCGAGGGGCCCATCCTCTGGCACTGCTCTAACAATGCTCTACTTCCGTTCATTAGGCCTTTGGAAATCTATGCATAAGGCTTTCAGCAACTACTTCCTTGGAAGTTTACAGCTAATTCCTTCTTCAAAGTCTGTTTTTAGTTCTTCTAGGGCTGCTAAAAAATGCCCAAAGGACATGCCACTCTAGTGTACTCCTCAACCCCATGACAGTCAGCATCAGCTCCAGGGGTTTGCAAAGTCAGCTCCCTGAATGAAGTACCCAGATGCACCCCACTTCCGGTAATCTCAGCCTGAGGGTACTCCGCTCCACCTCCGTGGGTCAGTAAGTCCAAGCTCCCAATAGTCAGTGCCCCGCAGCACAATCTACAAGCCAGACTCCTGCCTCAACACAGGGAGGTTTATGCCTGGGAAGTCCCCCGCTCGGATCCATGCTCGGGATTCTGGCGGTGGTGGTTCCGCTGCGCTGCTCCTCTGATGGTACGGCTGTCTTCCCGACCCCGTGGTTTCACTGCGCAGGGATATTCTGGACTAGACGGTACACCCCACCCTTGGCTCTTGCTGCAGTGGGATTCCACTCTCCTGCTTCTCAGAGGGCTCATTTTATACTCAGAAGGATGGGTTTCCAATGAGTGGTGTTGACAATTCTACAAAGATGAATTCTATCAGTACCTTCCCCCCACCTTCTTACCCGCAGCCATGCAGAAAAGATCACTTGTTGAGAGTTAGGGTGTGTGACTGGAAGAGCCACAGTAAACAATGCATGGCCCCTGCAGCAGCTCAGCACGAAGCTCATTGGTCCGCCATACCTCTTCCTAGGAAGATTTTTCCAAATGCATTACAGTGTTGGGGGGGGGGGGGAAATCTGTAGTGAAAAAGAAGAGGTCAATGGTTACACGTTGATTATACCAATTTCTTTGATAAGAATATTTGTGAACTCCAGAAATACTGGAATGATATTTGAAAACTATCCCTTGCATATGCCATTGGTTTCTAAGTATCTCCAGTTCCCCTGGGATCCTACCTACAAATAGTATTTAGATTTGTAGATCAACATCACCTTTCTGTCAGGAGTCTTTAAGAATTTTCTCCTTTATAAAAAGAGTGTCAGTGTTAACTTGCCCGGTTAGTAAATAATCTATAAAGCAAAAACAAAGAAAGTATTGTAACTGCTCTGAGAGCAGAATTATAGCCTGAATGAGTCATTAAGGAAGAGAAACAATTAAACTGGGTTCTGGAATTCACAGGTATGCGCTGAGAAGACTAAGTTATAAGGCTGTCTTAGAGATTTATTTTTCATTTAGTCCATAAATTCTATTCAAAGAGTCCCTGCAAGTTACGTGATCCGGAGTTTAATTCCTTAACAGCCCAGACACCTGCTCTGTTACCGGAGACTAAAGGAAGCCACGGTCACTTTCTAAATCGCAGAGGCAACCAATGGCTTTCTCTAGTGTTCACTTGTGCAAAGGAAACTTTGGTATATTTGCAGCTAGTAAGCTATTGATATCTCAAAAACAAAAACAAATAATCTGTATTACAGTGTATCAAATGAATTATTGTTTTACATAAGGAAGAACAGACATTTCTGGATATTTTGAGAAACTACAGTCACAGCTAAGAGAATATGGTACTCTTTATTCATGCACAACACTCATAATATTTAATATGAGGATAATAACTTTTTTCTGTAAGATCCCTTGTACATTCCTTATACAATTTAGCATAGAAGGTGAATTATCTCCTGGTTTTTAAATTATGGTAAATGCAATTAGAGTGTCGCAGCAGTGAGAATGAGATCTGCTAGGAGAGCAATAAGATAATCCAGTGGGTATATTTAAGAATGAAAGAGTCTAGAGCAGCCCTCATATTAATACTAAAAGCTTATTACTTCCATTTTTTCTTCTCCCTTGTCAAATATTCCTAATTTAGAGTTTGTGATCTTTTGTAAACACGTCAAACTTGAATTTTATTATGACTCTGTTTTGAACTTTTCCACCTGGCAATTATCATTAAATTAAAATTTATGGTGGGGGACATGGGGGATAGAAATCCTAGTTTGTAAGATTTTAGAAGACATTTTGGGAATAGCTAAGTACACATTGCCCTTAAAATTACTGTAGGTAAGTTATGAAGTTACTTGCATAAATTTTTCTTTGCATGTTTTACATCTAAATTCATCCTATGAGAGGACTTTAGGGCAGTGGTTCTCAACCTTCCTAATGCTGGGACTCTTTAGTACAGCTCCTCATGTTGTGGTGACCCCCAACCATAAAATTATTTTCGTTGCTCCTTCATAACTAATTTTGCTACTGTTATGAATTGGGCAACCCCTGTGAAAGGGTTGTTGGACCCTCAAAGGGGTCGCGACCCACAGGTTGAGAACCGCTGCTCTTGGGGGTTATAATGATGTGATGTCATTGAGTCCAAGGACTGCCTGATTTTCCCGATGGTCAATTTCTCGGGGTCTTACCTAGTTAGAGCATATGAGGAGCTTCTTAAGACACAACTATTCAATGAATACATAAATAAAACTCGCAGTATAATTTCAGAAGAAAATCAAGCTATTTGTTAATTTACCTCTCACTCAAACTCACTGTCATAGAATTTCTTCTGCTTCATAGCAGCCCTATTGGACAGGGAAGAACTCCTCCTGTAGGCTTTTCACAGAGTAGAAAGCTCCGTCCTTCTCCGGTGGAACAGCTGGGGGGTTGGCACTATGGCTGTGTGTTTAGCAGCCCAATGCGTAACCACGAGGCCACCGGGAAAATAAAAATAGTCACAACTAGTTTTTAATTGATAAGATATGGTGGCATTTTGTGTGTAGAAAAGAATATGGCCTTCAAAATAGGTCTAACATGATTGCTGTTTTAGAAATTAGGAAACTGAGACAAAGAACAATGAAAACTTTGCACACTTAGCTAAAGAAGTAGAAGTTTTCCTCAAGTCAGAGTCTGAACCACTTCATCCCCCTCCCCCGCGCTCCCCATCTACATCATGGAATTATTGTGAGACTCCAATGAAATGATACCGGGAAAGCTCTGATCAATCGCCTGAGAGGTGGGGACCACTCAGTAAATGTTTGCTGTTGTTTGTTGTCTCTCCATATGAATTCGAAAGGATGGGACAGTCTCACCTTCTCAGAGGTACTTCTCTGGACTAATGTTCCTCGGACTCCTATCCAACTTCTAGAACTCTGTCATGCCCTTAAAAACATTACTTGAAGAAAACAATCATTTATTTTATGTTTTTGCTAATGTTAATGCTTTTCCTTGAGTTACTTGGAAAACTCAAGGGAGAATTCGTGATAAACTCTCCACCAAGACTCAACAGGTAACTGAAAAAAGTCATAATTTGTAATGTAAGGAAGGCAGGGCTCTCAGGATGCTGGGATTATGGCCTTATAAATATAAAGATGATAGTTATAAGGTTATATATATTGTAATAAGAGGATAAATGCATTGTTTGAAGGAGCATGTCTTCTTTTACTGAACAGTGAAATGTCTCTGCTTGGAGTTCGATTGGAAACATGCAATATGTGTTAAATAGTTTTCTGGTGAGACCCCCTCGAGTGCCATCAAACCACAAATCAAACTTACTGCCATAGAGTTCATTCTGATTTATAGCAACCCTGTAGGGCATGGTGTAACTGCCCTGTGAATTTCTGAGACTGTGAGTCTTCACGGGAGTAGAAAACCTTGTCTTCTTCCTGCAGAGCAGCTGGTTGTTTCGAACTGCTGACCTCGTGGTTAGTAGTCCCAGATGTAACCACTACAGTGCAAGGGCTCCTTTGGCATGCCACAGTTTAATAAAACTGTTGAGAAAAAACTAAATTTTCTATACTATTTTGAGACATTGCTAGATATTCATGATGTAATGGGAACACACATGGAAATGTGAGTAAAATCAAAGTTTAACATGCTGAAGATGAAATCAACTATAAGCAATTTGTCTCGCTTAATTGTTGTTGATATGTTTATTGATTTTCAATGCTTAATCGAGGATGAATATTACGTCAAAAGAGTCCCTGGTGATGGTAAGCATCTGACCATTAACCAAAAGATGGAAGATGTGGCAGCTGCTTCCGTACAGGTGTGCAGACATGGACATCCTATGGGGCAGTTAACTCTAGCCCACAGGGTCCCTCTGAGTCACAGTCAACTTGATCCCTATGTATTTGACTTGGTCCAGGTAATCTTACGTCACCATCATCTAATGCTGAGCATGCGGTACCATAAAAAAGTTTTTGAGGAAGTCACATTATTCTCAGGTGTTCAAGAGTCAACCTGACGAAGGTATGAGTCATTTCTTTCTAGTCCCCTATCTTAGCTTTTATTGGCATATTTAGTGAAGTAGAATATATTGACTAAATCGGAAAGGCATGCTGGTCAAAGAAAAGGCTTCCTTGCCAAAGTAAATGGCTGTTAATCAAGCATAACAGAAATAACTGAGCAGGCTAAGTGACGAGAATAGCAAAAATAAACTCAGTACAGTGTGAAATTAAAAGCGAAGCTGAGCAGCTCAGATGGGCATAAGTGGATTTCCTTCCATATCACAAATTAAAACCAATCAAGTCAACCAATTCATTAAC
Source organism: Echinops telfairi (assembly GCF_000313985.2). Lineage (NCBI taxonomy): Eukaryota > Metazoa > Chordata > Mammalia > Afrosoricida > Tenrecidae > Echinops > Echinops telfairi. The sequence continues at coordinate 13,303,984 of NW_022103899.1, forward strand.
AATAGCCACACTTTGCATACTTTGGCCTTGTACTACAGAATGTCTCCCTACAACCTGAGGATGCAACTGTGATATTTTTGCACCTGTTTTAAGGGAGCCTGCAAAGCAGAGTGAGGTTTTAAACACACAAGAATTCACAGATGTTAAAGGGAAGTAGACTCTCCCGAGGTTTGCACAGCTCCATGATGGCAGGGCGAGAAAACAAGACACCCACCTCTCGAACAAAAACAACCCCCCAAACCCAGGGCCATTAAGTAGATTCTGATTTATAGCGACACCACGTAGGATTTTTGAGACTACAGACCTTTACAGGAGCAGACATCCTCATCTTTGTCCCAACCACCGCGGAAATCGCAGTCCAGAGGGACAGGAGCAGTGTAGCGGGACAAACCGTGTGAGCAGGTAAGGACATGTTGGAATCAGTGTGGCAGCTGCATGACTTGGCAGCTTCCGCCATTTGTGTTGAAAGTGCGTCCAATCATTTGTCTGCCCATTGAGAAAGGACAGTGACAGACATTGCCAACACGCTTGATGGAACGCACTGGTGATTAAAACAGTTAGTGTAGTAAAATGGTTATATGTGTAATAACTACATGGTTTTCCTGGAAAAATATCTAAGATGTTTTATTTTATAATTACTTCATTACAACTTTTAAAAGTATAATTAATATACTTCTTCAGTATCTTGTTTTCCCTCTTTATAAAATAATGTTCATGATACCTGGCTCAAATCAAATTAGGTAACAAATATGTTCTTTTGATTGTGTCTGACATTGAATGTCTTAATTATCATACATGTAAGACTGACATCTACAATGCCTACTTGCATTGTGGATTATACTTGGTTATATGCATTTCCTTTTTTATTCTTATAAAATATAATTGATATGACATTCAATAATTCAACATTTTTCATGTTTACAGTACAATGAGACTAATTATATAAATCATATTGGGCAACCATTAACATCTGTTGTCAAATTATCACCATAAAAATATCACTGTTTCTTAAGCAATTATTTCACCTTTCACAACTCATTTTAACATGGCAACCACAACTAGACCCTGAATTCTATACATTCCAGATAGGTCGCATTAGTGAGAGACTCTGTGTGTCCTCTTGTGACTGACGTTTCACTCAGCATGATGCTCTCATGGCTTCTCCAGGTGAGGGCAGGTGTCCGGACTGCTTTTCTCTTTGCGGCAGCGTCGGCCTCCGTCACACAAATGTATGTGTTCCTCTGCTGATGGACATTTAGTTATACCTTTTGGCTATTATGAACAGAGTTTCCATGAGCACTGGTGTACAAACATTTGTTTGTTCACTTCTTTTTAGTCTCTTTTGTACATACCTAAGAAGAGAATTGTTGGGTAGTTCTTGGTTTAACTTTTTGAGAAAGTATCAATTTTTCCCCCATTTGTGGTTGTAAATTTGAAAGGAGTTCCTAGAAGATTTTCTGAGTAAAAGTACAATTTTGGAAAAAGAATAGAAATATAGAAATGTATCTACATAAGGAAATATCAATTGGGCAAAAGAGTTATAAGTGTTGTTTTCATCTGTCATTCACAGGTCAGGGTGAAACATTGATTTGAATAACTAAGCTCCTTTATTTGACCATGTTTTATTTCCTGGCATGCCGTTGCTGACACAATAATCCTGATTTTGTGGCCTTGGTTTACACTACTCTCAACTACCCACCATCTCTGCGTGGTAATTATGGATTTCTAACTATTGGTCATTTCACTGTTCTCTAATGTTAGTCTTGACTCAAATTCTTCCCCAGCACTTCAGCATTCACTGAACTATAGGATTTTAAGATATTTAACCTCACTTTATGGGAGCCCTCATGGCTGAGTGGTTACGCACTGGGCTGCTAACTTCAAGGCCAGCAGTTTGAAACCACCAGCCACTTTTGAGGGGAAAATACAAGGCTTTATACTCCTATAAGGATTTGCAGTCTCAGAAACTCACCGGGCCAGTTCTAGCCTGTCTATAAGGTCTCCATGAGTCAGAGCTGTCTCAAGGCAGAGAGCTTGGAGCAAGCTCCAAGCAAGGAGGCCTGTCATTTCAAATTAATGAGCCAAACCAATATCTTCGTTAGGAAAGAAAACATTGAAATTTATTTATTTATGCATAATTAATAATAAATTATTCTTATAAATTGGATGTCAGTACTTTTTCAAGAATGTGAAATGATGATATAAAATATAACTTAGATATATTACAATCAGGAAACAATGCCTATAAACAGCCTAAGGAAAGGTGCATTAAATTTAAAGAAGCTACTTTTAAGAGATTATTTTGTGGTATAGTTTTGACTTATGCTTTCTCGTTTTACTTATTCAAATATGAAGAGTTTTATATTTTATTAGTAATATTTGATGACCATATGCATTATAAATTTCTCTCAAAGTGTTAATGTTAAACAATACTGAATAAAATTAAATATGCAGAGTATGTAGAAGAAGGAAGATTGAGCATTTTAGTAAGGAATATGTTTTAAAACGAAAAATTAACCAAGAAGAAATAAGGAGATGATGTCAGGAAGTTCAGGAAGGAATAGCATGTTTGCAGACTGATTATGGAAGTAATTGTACAATCACGTTTGTCAGGATCGAACTATGGAATGATATGGCATATGTATCAACTCCCAAGTTACAGAAAAAAACAAAACAGAACACAATACAACACAAAAGCATAGATCCAGGAATGCATTTGGGGCTCACACTAAATCCTAGCTCCAATTTAAGAATAATTAGTTCTTACAACTGGGCCCTGCTTGAGACTCACTTTCACGAAATGATCAATGAGGGTAAGGGTGCTACAGTAAAGTGTGGCGAAGAAAGTATACGGTGCCTGGCTATCAATCGGAATAGTGTCTGGGGTCCTAACAGCTTATATTCAAACAAACAGCCATCTAAGCAAGGAGCTACATGGAGGAAGCACACCAGCGTGTGTGATCCAATTACAGCACCAAATATGGCGAGGAGAAAAGTATCAGAGCTAAAATTAGGAACACACAATTTGTAGAAGGCTATGGAGAACAGTAGGCTCTCCAAACCCACCTACAGTCCCTAGTCAGACAGCTGCTGGCAGATTCGTTCTAGCTAAAGGCAAGAGTTGCAAACAGCCTTACTATCAAGGCAGAGGCCATTGTCAGCTTGGTTATGCTGGATCACATTCGATTCATGGCCAGTTGCCCTCTGCCTAGTCCCACCCTGAATTTGTACTGAGGGCAAGAATCTCTTACTTATCCCGTGACAGAAATTTCCTTCCTGGCTCTTTAATGCTGATGTGGGGGTTGTTTCTCTCTTACTCATTATTTGTATTTTTGTCTTTATATTATTATGATTGTAGACCTGACATTTTAGTGCAATTTTGCTTTTTATTGGTTTCTGTTGATTTTCTCAGCTGTGAAGCACAGAAGGAATGGATGCTTAATGAGAATAACATACAAGAATGCAGGGCTGGAGGTGGGTGATAGGGAGGGAAAGGGGGTTTCGGGAGTAAATAATGAAGGCGGGAGTGGGGAGGGGGCACTAGAACTGATTGTGATTGCACCACTCATTTTAAAGGCAATTTAGCCATGGGGGGGTGCTCTAATATTGATGTGGTGGTGACTGTATATTTCTTCTTGATATGATTGGACAATTGAATTATTGAATTTTATGATATGTAAATTTTGTGCCAATAAAACTGTTGGGAAAAAAGAATAAATTCATATAAATTTATAAAATCTGCAAAACTTCTCTACTGAAACCGAAAAACCATTCTGAGATAAAGTAAAGAGAATCTAAATCAAGAGAGAGATTATGAATTGTAAATCTCAATACTGTTAAGATGTACATTTCCCACACATGATCCATTGAGTCAATGCAATCTCAATCAAAATCCCAGCAGACTTTTAGATAGAAATTACTGAGCGAAGCCTAAAATTATGTGGAAATTCGAAGGACCTAGAATATTAAAGAAAAACAAAACTTTGAAAAAGACTAACAAAATTGGAGAATTTGCCCTACTCCACGTAAGGCTTAATAAAAGTTAAAATAATTGAAACCTCTAGGTATTGGTGAAAAATAGAAAGATGGGCCAATAGAACTGAATAGAGACCCTAGAAATACATTACCAATTTATATTTGAAAAAGTTGTTATGAATTTAATGGGAAAGGAAAGCTTTCAGTAATCACAAACTTTTCAGTTTTTGTAGATGTGTTACTTGTTGCTTTGTAAAAATTACCCCCAAAATAACTTAAGTAAGCAACACCAAACAAACAAACAAACAAAAGCAGACATAATCTCACTCAACTGCTGAATGTTAAGAATCCAAAATTAGTTTGGCTTGGGCTCTCGCACAAATGTATACACAAGCTGTCAACTGGGCTTAATATAATCATCTCACAGCTCAAATGGGACTAGCGAATCCACTTGCAAGTGTTGTTGGCAAGCTTCACTTTGGTTTGGCTACTGGATTCGTGTGCCTATTCATACTATCTCATACTGCTTACCCCAGAGTCAGTGGTGAAGTGAGAGAAAGAATGAGAACAAGATCGCGGGAGAGCGAAAGCGAGCACCAGAAAGAGAGCGAGCCCTAGAGAGAAGCCTGCTTATTATAACCTGACAATGGAAGTGATATTTGGGGGCACACAGAACAAACAAGGAACAATATTGGGTGGGACTGCACAAGGATCTCAGGAGGTGAGCATCATTTATGATCATCTTGCAGGCTTACAACCACGTGAGAATAAAGGAGGAAGTTATCTGTATAGAGCACTTGGGATAGTTCCTGACACAGCGGAAATACTCTACAAGTGTTTCCTATTCCTATTATGATTGGCTAAATTATTTTGATATTCGTTGGCATTACTTAGAGTAAATTATATAATGATGAGGGTATTGGTATTGTAATTATGTTTATGACACATTTGCAATCATATACTATTTTTTCTTTGTTCATCAGTTGAGGCAAAATTAAGTTAAATAGGGTTCCAAAATGGGAAGTTCACCGAGTTTAATGATTTCAGTGCAGAGAAACCATTTTAGCGTTTACTGTCATGTTCTTAGATTATCGTTATTGAATGAATGCAGTGACTGTCATTTTAGTGTCAGTGTGAATTAGGAGAAAGGCCCTCTTAATTATAGATTGGCTGTGATGACATCACATTCTATGTCGAACCTTTATCCTTCTAGACTTTGACAGATTATGTCATGTAGCAATTTTGAGCTTTCCGGTGAGCAAGTACAGCCAGAATGCCAGGTTGCCAGCTGAGATGATGGTTCAATGCACAACAATTTGGATGCCAATGTCAGTGGTTTCTTCCTGTGGGTTAGTTCATCTTTTTGACATTGGGCTGTTAGTGGCTCAATGCTCTGCTGATAAGAGGTGAAAATAAATGAAAGTCATTATAGATCATTCTTGCTCGACACATATCTTTGTGCAAAAAGATGCTCATCTTATTGCTGCTCCCTTTCAAAGTCAGAATCATGACCTTATGGAAATTTTCATAGGTTGAATGAGTAACTTTATACTATATTTGAGTTTAATAGGTTACTTATAAAGGCAATTAGATTTAGATTTGAAGATAGGTAACTATCCAATGTTAAGTGAAGTGCATTTCTCAGAACTGTAGTTCTGTAGGGTGTTAATAGCTGTTGCATGATGTTGTAGGCATCTGTGATTTCTTGGCCATCTATAGTCCAGTCTGCATTTACAATGACCTCTCAAGTTCTTTTTGGTGAATTCCCTTTCCCCGATGATGTATTAGCCTAGGATTGCTACAAAACCGAACCAGAGCCAAACTTTCATGTTGACATTGTATCCGGGAACATCTTGCAAGTGAAGACAGTACGAGAGGAGAGGAAATGAAGCAGAGAAGGAAGGCAAGGAAATATATGGTCATGCGTCTCTGAACCAGCTATACCTTCTTAAAAAAAACATGGCCTCCAGAGAATCAGAATAAAATCAATGAACTGTCCCATTTCCTATCTCTCCGTAGCCAAAGTTTATCCTATCTAGTTTACCTCCTAGACACCTTGGCAGCATCTGTAGGAAGACATGGAGTAATAATGATAGGTCCTGCTGTGATGCTTGCAGTGGGCACAGTAGCAGCCCCATCATCAACTCCAACACGTGCTGACACAGCTGTCTGCAGCACGAAACTGTGGCTAGAAGACTGTGCAAACGATGGCTGGAAGCTGCTGACTGGAAAGTAGGGCAGTCAGGCAAAATCTGCAAGTCAGGTAATGCAAAGCTAGCCTGGGACAGGGAGAAACAAACCAGGCCCACAACAAGATGCATATGTAGCTGTTTGTGTATTCATTTGTCCATCGGTGTGTCTGCCTTGGGTAAGGAGAGTCCTACTAACTGCCCCATCAAAAATTGTCAGTGCCAGTCCGCCCATTTCTGCTCCTTAATGAGTAGGGAGAGCCGCCCTGGTGGCGTAGTGCTTAGGCATTGGGCTGCTATCTGCAAAGTCATCAGTTCTACCCCTCACTCTGAGGGAGAAAAATGGGACTTTGTCCTCCGGATAGAGGTATAGTCTCAAAATGTCACAGTGCAGCCCTACCCTGTCCTATATGACACCAGGCATGCTGTGCCATCCACACAATTGTTTCTCTGTCTGGATCCATCCCTGCAGCCGCGGAATCAGTCCATCGCTTTGAGGAGCTTCCTGTTTTTCAGCAACCATTTTTTTTTTACCAAGCATGAAGTCTCTTATGCCCTTGCATGTAGGTATACAGTATGTATTATGCATGCATGTACACAGTTTAAGCATACACTTGATTTCTGTGGTATGTAAATGATATTTAAAACAACTAAATGGGTTTGATAATCACATCAAGGGTATCACTAAAATAATCAGATATTTTCCTTTTCCGTGTAACATTTTGTAGTTTCTACCAAGTGGTGGTTCTATATACAACACTGTCACACAAAACAAACACACACACACACCATATTCACTGCCATTGAATGCATCCCAACCAACCATTACCTTACAAAACACTGCCCAACCCTGTGTCATCCTAAAAACCATGGCTGTTCAGGCCCCTCGTTGCTGCCACTGTGTCAATCCACCTCCATGAAGGCCTTCCTCTTTTTCATTACCCTCAACTTTACCAAGCCTGATGTCCTTCTGCTGGACTGGTTCCTCCTGATAATATGGCCAGAGTACATGAGGTGAAGTTTCTCCGTTCTTACTTCAAAGGAACATCTGGCTGCAATTCTCCCATGACAGATTTACTCATTCTTCTCGTTTTCCATGGTATATTTTATATTGTTTACCACACCATGATTCAAATGCATCGATTCTTCTCTGAAATTCCTTATTCCTTGTCTAGCTCTGATATGCATATGAGGCAATGGAAAATCCTATGGCTTAGATCGAGTGCATATTATTCCTTAAATGATATTGTTGGTCTTTTAATATTTTAAAGATCACTTGTGCAGCAAATCAGTTCAGTGCAAGAATTCTTGATTTCTTGAGTGCTGCTTGAATGTTGATGGTGGATTCAAGAAAAATGAATCCTTAACAAATCACTTTTCCCTTTGTTTATCATGACGTTCATTGGCAGAGTGTGAGAATTTTGTGTCTTACTTTGGCGTGCGATGTATACTGAAGGAGCCCAGGTTACAGTGGTGACTCCTTGGGCTACCAACCTCAAGATGAGCAGCTCACAGACACCGGCTGCTCAGAGGAGAGAGAGGAGGCTTTCTACTCCTGCAAAAGAAGCTCAGAAACCCACAGGGGCAGTTCTACCCTGTCCTCTGGGATGCTGTGGATCAGAATAGATGCGATGGCAGTGAGTTTGGCTTTGCTAATCTATGATGAAGGCTGGCATCTTCATCAGTATGTCCTTCAGGTCTTCTTCATTATCAGCAAGCACAACTTTTTCATCTGCATGTGGCTAGTTGTTAATGAGCCTTCCTCCAAGCCTTTTCTACCTCTTCACGTGATGCAGCTTCTTTGATTATTTGCTCCGCGTAAAGATTGAAAAAGTATGGTAAAAGGATACAGGCATGACACACACCTTTCTTGATGTTAAACCATTCAGTATGCTCATGTTTTATTTGAATGACTGCCCTAGGATCTATGTGAGCACAGGTAAGTATATTTCAATTCCAGGACTTCTTAATATTATCCATAGTTTGTTAGAACCCACACTTTCCATCGTCAGTAAAACACAAGTAAACTTTTTTGGGGGCAATTTTCTGCTTTCAGCCAGGATCCATCTGATGTTAGCAATGATATCAGACATGTCACATCCTCTTCTGAATCCAGTTTGAATCCACCAACCCTCTGAAGGCAAAAGATGAGGCTATTGTTCCTATAAAGATTTACAGCCTCAGAAAACCAACAGGATAGATCTATTATGTCCTACAGAGTCACTTTCAATTGGAATTGACTTGGGTGCAGTGAATTTTATGTTTATTGATTCCATTTTTTTTTTGGAATACACATATTTTTAGGAACTAGTAGATGTAAGATATTTTTGATAGATATGTCACACAAAGGCCAATTTTAATGGTTGCTGTAATGATGTACATAGAAAGCAGCCATAGTTCAGATGCACTCACGCCAGTTACCTCAACACACAATGTAAACTTATTGCTCTAATATTGCTTGCCCTGCTCTAAAACTCTTATTATGAGACCACAGAAGCATGAAGCTAAAATCATGGCTTGGTGAAGTATCAGATGATATATTTATAAATATATAGTCTGGGATCTTGTTGTTGTAAGGTGTCACAGTCCTGCCCCATCCTCATAATTATTCCTATGTGAGACTCCATTGATGAAGTCCATGTGTCAATAAATCTTGAGTCTATCTCTGTGTCGATAACCCTCTACCATCCCAAACATGACGTCTTTTTCCAGAACCTGGTCCTTTCCAATGCAATGTCCAAAATGCAAGAAGAACATCTTGTCATTCTTGCTTCTAAAGAGCATTATGTTTGTACTCCTTCCAAAACAGATTGTATGGTTTTGGGCAACCTGTTGTATATATAACATTGTTGGCCAGCACCGTAGTCCAAAAGCATCAGCTCTTCTTCTATTGTCCTTATTTATTGTCCAGCTTTCCTATGAATATGAGACAACTGAAAATACCATTTGTCTGGGTTAGACAATTCTTAATATTCAAAGTCATATCTTTGTTTTTTAACACCCAAGAGGAATATTTTGCAGGACATTTGTCCAATGCACTCAGTCATTTGATTTTTTTGATTGGTAATTCCATGAGCATTGATTTTATATCTAAACAACGTGAAATAATTTAAAATTTTACTATTTTCTCTATTTATTATGGTGTTGCTTATTGTCCAGTAATGAAGATTGTATCCATAGTGAAAGCTATGGTCTTTGATCTTCATCAATAAGTGTGGCAAGTGTTTTTTAGCTTCCAGCAAGCAAGATTGCACAATCTATAAATGTCAGCTTATTAATGAATTTTACTTAAATACTGATACCATGATCTTTTTCACATAGTTCAGATCTTTTCTATTATTTCATCAGATACAAATTAAATAAATGTGGTGATGAATATAACTCTGATTCAAACCTTTCCTGCTTTTAAACTATCCAGTTTAAAACCTATGCTGTTTGAACACCTGCTTCTTGGTCTTTGTAAAAATTCCACAGCAGCTTAATTCAGTGTTTTGGAACTCCCCTTCTTCTGAATGTTATTCATCATTATCCATACTATCAGTTGTTTCCATGTAGTCCATAAAATACAGCGCTGCGCACCTTTCTGGCTTACTCTGCTTTCAGCCATACTCCATTTGTTATCAGCAGCGATATATTTTACTTTGTGCTTTAGATTTCTGGTAGTTCCCTGTTGATTTATTATATCAAACATTTAAAAATTATTTTTAGCAAAATTTTACTTGTCTGTGATAATAATGTTATTGTTTTATGGTTTGCACTTTCTGTTGGATCAGTTTCTTTTTGAATGCGCACAAATAGGAATCTGTTCAGTAAGTTGACCAGTATCAGTTTTCCAAATTTCTTGGTATAAACAATTACACACCTTTATTATTGCATCTACTTATTAAAGCATTTCAAATGGTGTTCCATCTATTTATTCTAGGTGCCTTTTTTGCCAAACTTCAATGTAGCTTGGGCTTTTTCCTTCAGTGAAATTGATGATTGAATATATGCTACCTACTAAGACAGTTGAATGTGAACCAAGGCTTTTTGGTACAGTGACCATATCTATTATTTAGATCCTCTTAAATTTTTTTTAACAATTTTGTTGGCATATAATTCACATATCATAATTCATAGTTCAGTCACATCAAAAATTGTACAACCATCTCTATAATCAGTTTTAGAACATTGTCTTCCTTCTTGTATTCAGTGTTATTAGCTCCCTAATCTTTTGTTGCTTCCTGTATCAATACTTTTCCATGGAATCCTTCAATATTGGGAATCAAATATTAGTTATAAAAACAGCCTTCTATAGGAAGAAGATGGCTGTATCTGCTCTGGTAGAAAGTCTCAGTCTCAGAAACCCCATCTGGAGTTTCCATGAATCAGAAACGACTTGCTGGCAATGGGTTGGGTTGGGTTTGGTTTGGTTGGGTTGGGTTGGGTTAGTTTTGTTTTGTTTGAGGAACTGACCGACTTTTCCCCCCTGAAATCCTTGATTTAAAGAGGGTGATGTGTAAGGACATTTAAAATGGAGATATCACGATTATCTGAAATGGTTCATTCAAGGTATTGACGCCATTTGTTAGTCCTGGTTTTCCATAATAATAGCCAATATCCACGTATACATAATCATGTGACTAAAGAAATGCTTTTTCTCTTGTGATAAAGTTTAGAATGTCTCTTAGTGATAACCTAGACACTGATCATTATCTCAGTTTCTCACACCAATTTCCACAAGAAAAGTTATATTTCCAAAGACTGTGTCTAAGGAAGGACTGCCTCATAATAATGATGTAACTCCTCACCAATTCCACCATGCCAGAAAGTCCCACGTTGTGAGTTTCTGCCACAGGAAATCCGATATATGAAGAACCAAGTTTTGTAACACCCATCCAAATAATGTGCTTGGTAGGGTCAAACTCCTCAACCAGTTAGGCTATATGATCCACTGGATTTAGTGATGCTTGAAGTGGCAATGGCAGATAGGGATGCAATTTGGCTCCTCTGGGTGAATCAGAGTGTAGACCCTTAGTATTTGGATGGAAATCCTTGTCATCCTCTGAAGAGAATTATTTTAGTTTTGAAAAACAACTTTTGGTTTGCTACTGAATTTCATAGAGAAAAAACATATAATCATGGGCCAGCAAGTACCACACATACTGAACTGTGCACCATGAGCTGTTGTTTGACCCAAACAGTCTGTTCGAAATTTAATTAGTGCCCACGATTTACCCCTCTGGTTTCTAATCTCCATATTGATGGCTGCACGTGAGCATGTTAGCAAGTAATGCTCAGGGTAGTTTTTCAGCAGGACATGTTACAAAGTTTCAAGTCTGCTAACAGATGCTCAAAGGGGCATTCCACTCTGCTATAAACCTCAACCCCAACGCATTCAGATCAAGCTCTGTGGTTCAGGAAACTGAGCTCCCTGAATTAAGTCCCCTTAGGCACCCCACTCCAGCAAGCCTCAGCCCAAAGGCACTTAGCTCCACTTGCATGGGTCAGCAATCCAGCTTAGCCAATTAAGTGTCCAGAGGCAGCCCACACTGAAAGCCAGCCTTCAGCACAAAGCACTCAGCTTGATTTGCTCTATGGGCTGGGGAGGTCATCACTATTCCGTGCTCTGGCTCTGCCCACTGCTCCTCTGATGTTGTAGCTGTCGTCTGGATCTCAGAGGTTCACTGTGCAGGCCTTTTGTATCTACTGGATAAGCTCCACTCTAGGCTTTTTCTGGTAACGAGATCCCTCCTCTGGCTTTTCAGAGGGCTCCTTTTGTACACAGCAGAATGCCACTCCAGAGAATATTGTTTGCAATTACTCATATGTGAATCCTGTCATTTTCTTCCCACACTTTTGTCCCAGACCCATATAGGGAAAAATTGTTTGGTGGGAGTTCGAGACTTTAACTGGAAGAGTCACATTAAGTAATTCACTGCCCTAAACAGTCCTGGAGTTGGGTTACCACTACAAAGGAGGATTTTAAACAATCAAGTTGACAGGATAACATGTTCAGTAGAAGCATGTTCTTTCTCCAGTCACTCCCATTATTATCACTAAGAATCATATTAATTTTAGCACAAGTAAATAAATAATGTGCCTCATATTTCCCATTAAATCATCCCTTTATTATTATGGTCAATTTGTCTCCTTCCTATCTCAAAACTCTTTTCTTCTGTAGGAATTTATTTCCCTAATCATTCCTAATGTTTCCTATTTCCATCACTATTTCTCCTACTTGGTATATATATTCTATACCTTTCCAATCATCTAAGACCCTTGTTTATTTATTCAATAATTAATCCAATACATGTTATGTGCTTTGTATGTAACCATATTATACAAGCAATTGAGGATATAGTGAGCAAAAAGCATATTTTCTATCATTATGTTACTCAGAATTTAATGACGTAGACAAGTAGTCCATCACAATATAAATGTATAGTAGGCTCAAACATAACAGCAATTGTGAAGATGGTGCAGGCGTGGCGACACTGATCAGTTTTACTTGGGGTCACTGTTATTCAGAAGCAACTTAAGGACAGCCAACTACAGCAACATTGTTTTCATAATAAACACTGAAAATTCTTCAATTGACCTTTCCGGACCCACAAAGTCTGTTTCCTGCTTTTATGGTGCATCTCATATTCAGCCTTCTCTGGAACCTCAATTGGTCATTTTGGACATGGAGTAAGAGGCAGTTGTGCAACTAGAACAAGGAAATATTGTGTAGTTTAAATCAGAAAAGTTGTGCATTGGGGTTGTAGCCTCTCACCATACTTATTTGATCTGCATGCTGAACAAATAATCAGAGAAGCTGAATTATATGAAGAAGAATTTGGCTTCAGGATTGGAAGAAGGCTAATTATCAAACGGTAATATAGTGATGACACAGCTTTGCTTGTGGAAACGGAGAGGGACTCGATGCACTTGCTGATGAAGATCAAAGATTGTGACCTTCAGTGTGGACTATAACTCACTGTAAAGGGAAAAAAAAATCCTCACCCTGGGCCAATAGGTAACTTCATGAGGAGTGGAGAAAAGTTTCAAGTTGTCAAGCATTTTGTCTCACTCAATAAGATAGGCTGGCACAGTGGCTGCAACAGGGAACCAAAACATGGGAACTAGTGTGAGGCTGAAGCAGGACGTGACGGCGTTTCATCATGTTGTTCTTAGGGTGGCTCAGAGTCTGGACCAACTTGATGTCAACTGACAGCAACCAGAATGCAATGACAGTCAAGCCTCTGGCTAGGGAAGTCCCAGGAGTTTATGGATGAATAAAAGACATACATGCATGTGTGTGGAGACTACAGTCCCTTTTGTGACATGGATGCTCCTGCCCTATGAGTCTTTTCAGTTGTATATTTTTGTTGTTGTAATAAAGCTGTAATCATAAGTGTAGCTCCTTCCATAGTTCTAGTACATTGTTTTAGCAAACTATGAAAACCAAGGGGATAGTAGGAGCCAATCGGTCAAATGTGAGGGTGCCCTGGTAACTCACTAACTTAAGGAGCTATCCTGAAGGGGTAAGGGAAACCCCCACATTTTAGCCAGTAGGTCACAAATCACGGTCTTGTGGAACTCCCATGCTTGTAGCTGACATCTGAATTCTTGATCAGACTTGTCCATCTGGAGACTTGTATTTATAATTTGTAAAGTCTGATCTAACTTGGAGTTGTTATGATGAAAATAGGAAATGTTTCGCATGTAGCTGGTGTCAGAACAGAGATGAATCAGAATGGAATTAATTTGATTTACCCTGACAGTGTGGGGTTGACGAAGTGAGAAGTATATTTTGTGATGTTTCCACTCACTCTAAGAAGGCCTGGACATTGTACCTGAACATTACAATTCCAGCACTCTTGAGATTAACAGGTATTATTAGCCTCTGTGATCCATTCTTCAACAACCTCCTTTATCGCTATCAAAGAGCATGGGATCCGCTACACAACATGCGTAACCTGTAGAAGCTCACTTATGCCAGTTCAGATGACTCACTTAGCTACTGCTTTCATCCACGTGTGCAATTAGAATATGACATGAGGCCAAGAGAGACCTTCCCTGGTTTTCACCCAGGGAATAGAGCCACTGTTGCCAGGGTTCTCCTATTCCTTCGTGCTCTTCTGGTCTACCGCAACACAGACCTGCTTGATTCAAGGTGCTGTCATTCTTTGCTCGTGTTTTCTTGTAGAAATTCTTCACCTTTCACAAACCTTTCATATCTATTTTCTTCCTACCCAACTCCAATTTAGGACATTTTCTTCAGATCATAATAGTTTTAATACACCTCGAGGAAAAGGAAAATAAATACTATGTCACTTAAATAAGCATTTTTTTCAACATTCAAAGTTACAGGTTGTTTCAAATTTTATTTGCAATGTTTCAACACATGCCAAGAATCTTTACACACATAATCAGATTTGTAAAGCTCTAACTATATGAATTATAATTGCCAACTAGTCTTGGCTCTGTCTTTTATAATAATGTTTATAATACTTTCAAATATACTTTGTTTGCTTTAATACTCCCCCAAAATACCCCTTTTTCAACAATAGAATATTCTTAGTGGTTACACATATTGATGGATTCTACATGTAAAATATATATAATGAAAGCTACATATTTTAAAATATAGATTTGTATGCATCAAAATTAGAAATATGAACTATCATGAGTAAAATTTCCATTTGAGGCTTTGAAAATATATACTTGCTGATTATAATATTCCATCAGCTGCAAGCTCCTCACAGCCATATGGCTAAGCATAAGGATTTGGCTCTAAGTCCCTGTTTCTGATGCACACTGAAAAGTTCATTGTCTTACCATTATATTTCAAGAGCAATTCAATCATGGCTTTTTTCCCCAAAATCAAGGAAGGTGTGTGAAGTATTCTGGGTTAATTTCAATAGCCACCTCTCAGTTTCTTATTAATATACATAATCTCAATTTATCAAATAAAATTTAAATTTTATCATTTAAAATTTTGAAGTTGGCTTTATTGTACAAATTATTTTGCTTAGTTTATATTATGTATTTAATATACTTCTGATCTTAGTGAATCTTCAGACTGCTACTATGGAAAAGTGACATTGTAATTATATTTAAATTATAATGAATCATTTATATAAAAATATTAAGTGGCAAGACCAGGATTATAGATGATAAGTTGCAGGTAAAATGAATACAAATTTCCATTTGATGGTAGATCTATAATTCTTTTTTTTATAAGAAAATATGCTCCTACAAAGCCGGTTTTCAGTCAGAAAAAATTAAATTGACTTAAGGAAAATACACATGGCTAAATGGCAATTAATCAATTAGACTTTTATAAGTTTTTTCTAGCAAAGGGTTCTTAGATCTTCAGATTTTATCACCTACTTACCTACTATTGGTGTATAATTACATTTTAAGCATTCTAATGATAATATCAATTAAAAATGTTTAGTACAGGAGTACAATTTTTTAAATGACAGAATTAATTTAGCAAATTGATTTAGAAACATTTGTATTTATAACCTGCAACAAAATAAGCAGTTGATCAAAGCCTCAAAATTCCTTCTGTCCTTTTTCAGTTCCAAGACGTGTATGTCGGTGGCACGTGGTGATAGTAATCCTTCAGGAATCAGTTATTTTAGAGCCTGGAGAATGTAAAATGTTAAAACAAAAGTCACGTCGGGCCAATAATAAAAATTCATTGAGGTTTATTTAATGTATTACTTGAAAATCCCAGTAATATTTCAATTGAAGAATCAAAATATCACAAAGATGGAAGAGACTACTGGGCACACTCTTCACCAATCTTACCATCCTTGCCATGTGGGGGGAGGGGGTTGAGCCTGATGATAACTGGTAAACATATATATGATCAAGAAGGATGTTCATATAGTGTTGTCTTGAAGGGAAATTAAAATAACTACTAATTTACTCTCAACAGGGCTACCAACCTGATTCTTGGAGCTTGTTTGTAGAAACTGACTTCCTAAGGACAGGGAGAGACCAGTAGATGCACCATGAATGCGGTTAAGATCCCATCTCTAACCAACGATGTAGAATATACTCACCAATGCAGGATGTAGAACATGGTGAACTATGATACGCCAGTTGACCTTGGTGTCCCCTAAGACCACCATGGTCCTGAGTCTCCAGGCCTAATAACTCATCCTCCCAGTGTGCCTAGTTATGTCTAAGAAGTTTTCATATGCTTATCGATATGGTCTCCCCATGTCCTTAGTTAAGAAGAGTGAAGAAAATTCAGACATAGAGAAGAAATGAGTGGACTGATGAATGGACCACTAGAACACAAGACTCTATGCCCCTGAGACCAAAAGAACTAGGTGATGCCAACTACAACTACCAATTATTTTGAAAGAGATCATATTAAATTTCAATTATGAAAGAGATCCTATTAAAAGGTATTGCAGAGAGTAGGATAAAACTGTGGAGCAGAATTCAGTCTTCCAGCAGACAGGAGTACTGGTCACATACAGACTGGGGAAACCCCTCAGACTGACACTTTGTTATTCTTCAGGACTGGAAATGAACTCACTTCCTTGGCTCCATTTCCAGCAAAACAAAAGAAGCCCTAAAAGGGAATAGCAACACCAGTGAGGTGTGCATACTACACAATAATCAGCCATTTGTAAGCCAAAAGATAGCGTTTACCCAAGAACAAAGTTCAGAAGGGTTGGGGAAGAAGGCAGGGTGGAAACAGGAAACAAGGAATGGATAAGTAATGTTACGTTGTGCATGAAATGACGGATGGAAAACGGAACTGCGGTTCTCAACCAGCAGTTCTCAGCCTGTGGGTTGTGATCCCTTTGGGGGTCAAACGACTCTTTCACAGGGGTCGCCTGATTCATAATAGTAACAAAATTAAAGTTATGAAGTAGCAATGAAAATAATTTTATGGTTGGGGTCACCATAAAATGAGGAACTGTGTTAAAGGATCGTAGCATTAGGAAAGTTGAGAACCATTGCTGTAAACCTTCCTTTGATTCAAAGAAAAAGTTTTAAGACCTGACTTCTGCTCATTACACACATGACATCTTTTTTCTTTGGATGTCTTGCCTTAAGGCATATTCACTTAGAAAAAAGGTATCCCAAACACAAAGACTGCCCTACCCTGCCACTCCCTCCACCCCCCAAATATACCCTTGAGGTTGCCTCTAAATTCCGGGGTGGGGTATTCTCCTATCGTGGCTCTCCTGGGCTCATTTGAATCTGCTTTATCTTCAACTTGAACTTGCATAAAAGCAAAGTTATGGTTTGTCTCAGAGTCAGCCCTTGGCCTAAAACTGTCAGCTGTAAATGGTATTTTATCTCACCCATTTTGCTAATAAGGAGCCTTCGTGGCATTGGGGTTAACTGAAGAGTTTCGAACAGCAAGGTTAGTAGTTGAAACCCACCAGCTACTCCTCAGGAGAAGGGGAAGGCTATCAGCTCTCAGGAAGATCCCCAGTCTCAGCAATCCTATAGATCGTTGCTAT
Organism: Echinops telfairi; assembly: GCF_000313985.2. NCBI lineage: Eukaryota > Metazoa > Chordata > Mammalia > Afrosoricida > Tenrecidae > Echinops > Echinops telfairi. Next base: position 13,321,616 of record NW_022103899.1, read on the forward strand.
GACTCATAACCAACTCAGTGACAGGGGGCGTTTAGGTGGTATTTTGTAAATCGAGTCGCTATGTGTTGGAACTGATTCCTAATATAACCAATTCATAACAGTACGTACTGGCAGCCACAGCAAAATAGGTGTCACGCTACTCATGTCATCGTGAAGAACTGTAGATAGTGGACCCTGAAAATATATGCAATCAATTTAGGCTTAAAAATTAAATCACCCTTTGTTGAAGCTTATTTGAAAAGTATATGAGAGATTTTGCTTTTAGCTTCATAAGAAGCCACTCATATTTCTATATTATTTTAAATGCCACTTTAACTTGCCACAAAATTCCAGACACATGATGCCTGGAAATAGTGAGCATTTAATAAACACACTCTTAAATAACCAAAGACAATTCATTCCTGGTTTAAATGAGAAATCTGTGTTATGGTTATTCAGATGGCCAAAACAATTTCATGATAATTATGTCATGTCATTCACGCAAAGTGCATATTAGATGGAGAAATGATACTTTGTGGAATAAGCATAACTGTGAAAATATTGATTATGTTGTTCATGCAAAGTTCTATTGTCCAAGTTTCTCACTTAAAAATTATTAATTGGGAGTTAATAGATATATCATATTATTCCATAGTTCAATCACATCGAGCAGTCTTGTACGATTGCTACTATAATGAGTTTTCAAACATTCTTTTCCTTCCAGGACTCCTTGACATTGTCTCTCTTTTGCCCACCCCCTACCATGCCTGTACTCCTCCCTCCCTCCTTTAAAAAAACATATTCTAGTTGCATTGGCCTAGGTTCATCAGTACTGGCATTCAAATACTGAAAACCATAACAACTTCAGGAGGATGACCCCAGTGACATAACACCTGAGACAAACCCTAATATGAACAAACAAGACAAAACATAAACACAGAAAAATGTTGAAAACTAGATCAGGTCCAGCTTGCATCGGAGGGGGATCAACTAACAAAGTTTTAACTGTTTAAATCAGATTTAACCCTTTGATTTTCTATCCTCATCTCTCTAATGCACTCTGTGTAGTAACCACTTTCCTCCCATCCTCCAAAACTAGATAGAGGGAGCACACCAGAGGAGTATTTCCTATGCAGTTTCCACAAATGTGTCTTGGGCCCCCACTGTCAGCCATAGCCTTCTATAAATGATTCCCACAATTTAGGCTCTGATATCGGTCCCTCCTTCGACTTCGGATTATATAATTTATAATATTTTGGTGACTGATATTGGTGTGCTTTCTCCATGTGTACTTATTTGACATCTCACTTCGATGGCTGCTTGTTTAGAGACAAGCCTTTAAGACACTAGATGCTATTTTAACTAATAGCTAGGAACCATCTAATTTCTCTGCCACCTTTATGTTCCCTTCCTGAGGGCAAGTATCAAGTAGGGCCATGATGTAAGAACTAGAACTAAGTGTTCTTAAGTGGGAGATAGGGTTTAGTGTGAGCCCCAAACCCATTCCTGGATCTATGTTTTGTTTGTTTATCTGCCTTTGGCTCCCTTTCAAAACCTTCTTGTTGATTTGTGGCAGAGAGTCTTTTGATCATCTCCCCAGGAAATAATGATCTATCTTCCTTTAATATTGTCTTTGATTAGCCCCTATTACTAATTTTTAAAAGCTCTATGAAGAGAGCGAAATTGGACCACTAGAGGCTAACTTTATATCACAGTACCTGAATTAGTCACTTGTACAGAATCAATCCTTTGCTGGATGTTATTTACACAAAAAGATGGGCATAATTTCTAGGGAGATTTACAATAAGAATCACTGAGAATATCAGTCACAGGTTTGCCAGAAAATACATATCTTAATGCGGCATATAGAGCATTGATGTAGCAAGACCAAGTTTCTATTTTTAATACTATTTTACTCCAATAAATGAATTTAAAATGAAAGTTATACCATCTCACTTTCACAAAATATATACATTTTATTGACCTAGAAAAAATATTTTCATTAAAAGTGCATATCCAGAATATTGTTTGGGGAAACATCATTCTTCAGTAGATTGCTATGGGAGTAATAAATGGTCTAGTAAGGGATCATGTATTTTATAGGAGTAAAAAGCCCCTTCTCTCTCCCACAGATCCACTGGTGGTTTCCAGCCCAACTTGTAACCAATAGCTACCAGGGCTCCTAATAACAAAATAATATAATTGAAAAACCACATAAAGGATTCAGTTTTATTACTGTAATAGGTAGGTTTATTGTACCAATCTGGCCAAAAGGAACACGGAACACGTGGGATTGACAAGGTCGCCGTTTGATTGGAGGACAAAGAGATAAGTGGCTTGGCAAGCCCCGCCCCTCTCTCTCTTGCTCTCTGGTAACCAGTCTAGCATGTAGCTGCTTTAGCTAGTTCTCTTCCTCAACTTGTAAGCTACACTACCTGTGGGACAAGCCAACCAGTGGATTGTGTCGCTAGAGCTTGTGGTTTCTTGGAGACCTGCTTCGACATGCTGCTGCTGTGTACATTGCTTGAGCTTGAGGCTGGTAGATTCTGTCGCCTTGCGTTGCTTGAGTTCAATATCCCCTCCGGTCCTTCTTTGCTAAGCTCCTGAGCTGCTGACTGTTCGTGCCCTGCCCTGCTGTTTGCTGCCTGTGGACTGACTGACTGCATAGCCCAACTGAAGACTCAACTGTCTGCTTCCTTGACCTTGGACCCAGCAGCCCTTGTAAGTTGAACTGAGCCCTCTCTACTGCTGTGTGGACTGATTAGCCGTTATATTCCTTCATGATATATAAGTCTATCTGTCTGTTCTATCTGTCTGTCTGTCTATCTATCTATCTCTATCTATCTATCTATCTATCTATCTATCTATCCCTATCTATCTATCTATCTATCTATCTATCTATCTATCTATCTATCTATCTATCTATCTATCTATCT